>NW_028283575.1:1548333-1722500 GCF_059441095.1 Idiotropiscis lumnitzeri | reverse complement strand
AATTTTTGAAAGTCCGACTTTTGCCCTTTTTTGCATGTTTACAGGGGTCATTCTTTTGCACCCTGATCCTAAAGGCTTCATCTGATTGCCTTAAAATTCTGTCTGTAGCATCTTAAGACCTGGGACAAACACTGGGGCTAAAATCTTTTGTTTCCGAAATACTATATGACGGGGGCGGGGCTTCAAAGTTTTCACTTAAGATTTCCTTCGCCGCAATGGACAAAATGCTTAATAACTCTCATGCACATGCTGCTAAAAATCCAAAACTTCACATGTACATAAAGAGTCGGTACCTGAAGACATCTATATGTTTATATTCTGTTATACACCTTGCGCCAATCAATATCATTTTTTACATTTTGACGTACTGCACGGTGCCCTTTTAACGAATCCGATTGAAAATTGGCTAGAAAAGACTCAAGACATTGATCTTACGCTATCCCTATTTTTGTGACTTTCCTTCGAAGGGCGTGGCTATTGCGGTGCCGCAGAGTCTGATTATTCTCCGTGGCAACAAAAGTTCCTGCAAAATGATTCAGATGATCCATCTTCTCGAAATTTTTCACATTTGAGGATATTCAGGCCCTGAAGACGGCTGCCAACTTATTTTTGATCGCAGTGGTAGCGCCACCAACTGGTTAAAACAAATACAAATTATTTTCGTTGATGTTTTTCTCCGGGCAGGTTCACAAAATCTACCTTATATTTGCTCGGATGAGTGTTTAGGCCTTGAGGATGTCACAATACGAAAGTCTTTCGCCTTCTTCAGAGTGTCACATGATGGTGTCTTGTGGCCCGTCTTTATCAGCTGATGTTCCATGAGGGCGTGACTTACCTGTCACAAGAATGAAGGCAAGTCACGCCCCCCGCTGTCCGTTAACTCCGCCAAGATGCTGGTCCAGGTGGTAGAGAGGATGAAGGCAACCTTGTCTCTGTTCATGGTTTTTATGCCTCGCTTGCAGATCTCAATGGCCTCTCTGATCCAGCGCTGTTGTTTGTTCTCTTCTGTGCGGATGACCCTGCCCTTCTCCCGGTCCATGATGTGGTTTTCCCTTTTGCAGTGGTCAGTGATTGCTGATTTGTAATGTTCATGTTGTGCTTGTTCTTTTACTGCTCTGATTTTTCATTTTTTTGACAGGTAAGTCACACCCTCATGGAACATCAGCTGATAAAGACGGGTCTCAAGACACCATCATGCGACACTCTGAAGAAGGCGAAAGACTCGCCGAAACATGTCAGGTAAAAAATTTACCGAAAACATAATTGTCTGCTTTTAATGAATCTGTCAAATATCAATAATAAGAAGACAAAATGAACCTAATACAAATAAATGAATGCTTAATAACTCCCCTGCACATGCTCCTAAAAATCCAAACCTTCACCTGTAAATAAAATGTCCCGACCTGAAGACATCTTAATGTTATTATTTTGTTATACACACAGCGCCGCCAAGTGGAATCAAAAATTTGTTTTTATTTTAATTTTCACGTACTGCAACGTGCCCTTTTGACGAATCCGACTGAAAATTAGTCAGAAAAGACTCAAGACAATGATCTTACTCTCTGCCGAGTTTTGTGACGTTTTGGCAAAAGGCGTGGCTATTACGGTGCTGAAAAGTCCGATTGTACTTTGTGGCAACAAAAGCTCCGGCAACATGACTCAGATGATCCTATCTTCTCGAAGTTGTACACATTTGAGGATACTTCAGCCCTAAAGACATCTACCAACTTATTTTTCATCGTAGTAGTAGCGCCACCAACTGGTAAAAGCTAATACAAGTTATTTTCTTGGATGTTTTTCTCCGTGCAACTCAACAAGGTCGCCCTCATATATGCTCGGAGGACTGTTTCGGCCATGAGGATGTCACAATACGAAATTCATCCTTTTTCGTGAAAAGTTGTGGGAGTGGCATTGCACTGTTTGGCAATAAAACAACGCTGATTATGAGGTTCTAAATATGAACGACAACTCGTGAAACTTGACACACACATCAGGCAGAGCAAATTTATAAATATTTTATACGTTAGTTGTGCAGCTTTTTTGAAATGGCTCGCCATGGCCCTCGAGAAAAGTTAAAAAAAGAATAGAATAGAAATAGAAATCCCTTTATTGTCATTGTACTCAAGTGTGCAACGAGATTAGAGGGCTCCCCTCTCCAGTGCAATACAACAATAATACAGACAATATATAAATTAGATAAATAAATAAGACAGTGCAATGGAATTCAGTACTAAATAGGGCATATAGAAACACATCACAATGCTGTTTTGCAAGGTTAGGGTGGTCTCGTGTGTGTGTGAGAGTTCAGTATGTAGATGGCTCTCGGAAAGAAACTGTTTCTCAGTCTATTGGTCCTTGATTTGATGCATCTGTAGCGCCTGCCAGAGGGCAACAGGTCGAACAGGTGTGAGTTTGGGTGGGTATTGTCTTTGACGATGTTGAGAGCCCTTCTGAGGCACCGGGCGGTGTAGATGTCCGACAGCGAGGGGAGAGGGCAGCCAATAATCCTTTGCGCTGTTTTGACTGTCCTCTGGAGCCTCACTCTGTCCGCCTCAGTGCAGCCGCTGTACCAGGTGGAGACACAGTACGTCAGCTGGCTCTCGATGGACGAGTGGTAGAAGGCCAGCAGCAGCTTCCTGTCCAGGTTGAATTTCCTGAGGACTCTCAGGAAGTGCAGACGTTGGCGGACCTTCTTTACCACTGCTGTGGTGTTGTGACTCCAAGAAAGGTCATCGGAGATCTGTACTCCCAGGAACTTGAACGTGTGGACCCTCTCCACACACACGCCTTCGATGCAGAGGGGGGGCGGCAGCGTCTTGTTCCTCCTGAAGTCGACGACAATCTCCTTTGTTTTAGCAGAGTTAAGGTGCAGTCTGTTCTCCTTGCACCAAGTTGTCAGTCTCCCTACCTCCTCTCTGTAGGCTGTCTCGTCACCTTCCGAGATCAGACCGACCACTGTCGTGTCGTCAGCAAACTTGACGATGGTGTTGTTGCCGTGGGCCGGGCTGCAGTCGTAGGTGTAGAGGGCGTACAGGAGAGGGCTCAGCACGCATCCTTGGGGGGAACCGGTGCTCAGCATGAGCGTGGAGGACGTGTAGGGGCCGAGCAACACAGTCTGGGGTCTGTTGGTCAGAAAGTCCTTAATCCAGATGCGTGTGAGGGCAGGGAGGCCGAGAGTGTCCAGTTTGGCGACGAGGATGTCTGGGATGATCGTGTTGAATGCCGAGCTGTAGTCCACAAAGAGCATCCTTGCATAGCTCCGCTGTTGTTCCAGGTGGCCCAGCACAACATGCAGAGCAGCCCTGGTTGAGTGTTTCACCTCGCTTTTTGTAAATTTTATGGAGTACAGTGAACCCTCGGTTATCGCGGTTAATGGGGACCGAGACCACCCGCGAAAACTGAAAATCCGCGAAGTAGCGGCGCACCTTCAAAAATGCTTAAAAAAAAAATACAATATATATATATATATATATATATATATATATATATATATATATATATATATATATATATATATATATATATATATATATATATATACGGGGAGAGAGAGAGTGAAATTCATGTTATAACAAAAAAAACAAATTATTATTAAAACGTATTATTTTTTTATTCCCCAGCCATTCTTTTTGTATTTATTTAATTACTCAGACTTTTACCTGCTGGTACGCCGTCTGGTGTGCCCTGTGAAATGAAAGGTGCCATTCTTTATTTATTTATTTATTTATTCATTTATTCATTCATAACTGACAGCTTCGCGCTCCGCTCGTGCCCGGGCGGAAGAGGTGCTCCAATTCGGCTTAACTGTGACACACGCCCACCCTCCTCCCCCGGAGCTTCCATTCGGTTAAACTTAGGGGCCGCTTGGCACCGCCCGTGCCCGGGGAAGGTGCTCCTCTTCGGCTTACTGTGTCGCGAGCATGCCCTCCTCCTCCGGAGCTTCCATTCGGTTAAACTTAGGGGCCGCTTGGAACCGCCCGTGCCCGGGGAAGGTGCTCCTCTTCGGCTTACTGTGACGCGTGCATGCCCTCCTCCTCCGGAGCTTCCATTCGGTTAAACTTAGGGGCCGCTTGGCACCGCCCGTGCCCGGGGAAGGTGCTCCTCTACGGCTTAACTGCCACGCACGCCGGCCGGAGCTCTGGTACGGTCCGAACCGCGCGAAACGTCGCCACCGATCGTGTCCGAGGGAACGTGCTCTTCTTCGTCCACTCTCCTCTTCGCCCACGCTCTTCTTCGGCGCACGCCGGCCGTCTAACCGCTCCAGCGCCCCGTCGTGCCGCTCGGCGAAACTACAATGCCCCCGAATATTTTTTATACCCGCGAAGCACTGAACCCGCGAAAGGTGAACCGCGAAGTAGCGAGGGTTCACTGTATGTATGAGACCAAGACCTACAAAAAAGTCTCTTGGAGCAATGAGCTAGGTTTTACAGGAAGTCGGCCATTTTGAATTTATTAAAAGGGGGCGGGTCACCACAATGGACTTTGTGTAGAAATTATTATTGGGGCCCGAGCAGCGACCGCGGCGAGGTCCCTATTGTTTATGTAGAAATTATTATTAGGGCCCGAGCAGCGACCGCTACGAGGTCCCCATTGTTTTTGTGGAAATTATTATTATTATTATTATTAGGGCCCGAGCAGTGACCGCTGCGAGGTCCCTATTGTTTTTCTAGAAATTGTTATTAGGGCCCGAGCTGCGACGGCTGCGAGGTCCCTATTGTTTTTGTAGAAAATATTATTACTTTCAAATTTCCCCATTGTGGGACTAATAAAGGACATCTTATCTTATCTTCTCTTATTATTATTATTATTATTAGGGCCTGAGCAGCGACCGCTGCGAAGTCCCTATTGTTTTTGTAGAAATTATTATTATTATTATTTTTCCGATTGTTCGATTGCATTTTTGACCCCCGAAACATGCACAAAAATTCACCAAACTTGGCAGTCTCATCGGGCATGGCGAAAAATTTGATATTTTAATGTCTAATATGAATAGGAAGTGAGTTATGAATTTTTGAAAGTCCGACTTTTGCCCTTTTTTGCATGTTTACAGGGGTCATTCTTTTGCACCCTGATCCTAAAGGCTTCATCTGATTGCCTTAAAATTCTGTCTGTAGCATCTTAAGACCTGGGACAAACACTGGGGCTAAAATTTTTTGTTTCCGAAATACTATATGACGGGGGCGGGGCTTCGAAGTTTTCACTTAAGATTTCCTTCGCCGCAATGGACAAAATGCTTAATAACTCTCTTGCACATGCTGCTAAAAATCCAAAACTTCACATGTACATAAAGAGTCGGTACCTGAAAACATCTATATGTTTATATTCAGTTATACACCTTGCGCCAATCAATATCATTTTTTACATTTTGACAAACTGCACGGTGCCCTTTTAACGAATCCGATTGAAAATTGGCTAGAAAAGACTCAAGACATTGATCTTACTCTATCCCTATTTTTGTGACTTTCCTTCGAAGGGCGTGGCTATTACGGTGCCGCAGAGTCTGATTATTCTCCGTGGCAACAAAAGTTCCTGCAAAATGATTCAGATGATCCATCTTCTTGAAATTTTTCACATTTGAGGATATTCAGGCCCTGAAGACGGCTGCCAACTTATTTTTGATCGCAGTGGTAGCGCCACCAACTGGTTAAAACAAATACAAATTATTTTCGTTGATGTTTTTCTCCGGGCAGGTTAACAAAATCTACCTTATATTTGCTCGGATGAGTGTTTAAGCCTTGAGGATGTCACAATACGAAAGTCTTTCGCCTTCTTCAGAGTGTCACATGATGGTGTCTTGTGGCCCGTCTTTATCAGCTGGTGTTCCATGAGGGCGTGACTTACCATTCACAAGAATGAAGGCAAGTCACGCCCCCCGCTGTCCGTTCACTCCGCCAAGATGCTGCTCCAGGTGGTAGAGAGGATGAAGGGTCCCTTGTCTCTGTTCATGGTTTTTATGCCTCGCTTGCAGATCTCAATGGCCTCTCTGATCCAGCGCTGTTGTTTGTTCTCTTCGGTGCGGATGACCCTGCCCTTCTCCCGGTCCATGATGTGGTTTTCCCTTTTGCAGTGGTCAGTGATTGCTGATTTGTAATGTTCATGTTGTGCTTGTTCTTTTACTGCTCTGATTTTTAATTTTTTTGACAGGTAAGTCACACCCTCATGGAACATCAGCTGATAAAGACGGGTCTCAAGACACCATCATGCGACACTCTGAAGAAGGCGAAAGACTCGCCGAAACATGTCAGGTAAAAAATTAACCTAAAACATAATTGTCTGCTTTTAATGAATCAGTCAAATATCAATAATAAGAAGACAAAATGAACCTAATACAAATAAACGAATGCTTAATAACTCCCCTGCACATGCTCCTAAAAATCCAAACCTTCACCTGTAAATAAAACGTCCCGACCTGAAGACATCTTAATGTTATTATTTTGTTATACACACAGCGCCGCCAAGTGGAATCAAAAATTTGTTTTTATTTAAATTTTCACATTATGCACGGTGCCCTTTTGACGAATCCGACTGAAAATTAGTCAGAAAAGACTCAAGACAATGATCTTACTCTCTGCCGAATTTTGTGACGTTTTGGCAAAAGGCGTGGCTATTACGGTGCTGAAAAGTCAGATTGTACTCTGTGGCAATAAAAGCTCCGGCAACATGACTCAGATGATCCTATCTTCTCGAAGTTGTACACATTTGAGGATACTTCAGCCCTGAAGACATCTACCAACTTATTTTTCATCGTAGTAGTAGCGCCACCAACTGGTAAAAGCTAATACAAGTTATTTTCTTGGATGTTTTTCTCCGTGCAACTCAACAAGGTCGCCCTCATATATGCTCGGATGACTGTTTCGGCCATGAGGATGTCACAATACGAAATTCGTCCTTTTTCTTGTAAAGTTGTGGGAGTGGCATTGCACTGTTCGGCAATAAAACAACGCTGATTATGAGGTTCTAAATATGAACGACAACTCGTGAAACTTTACACACACATCAGGCCGAGCAAATTTATCAATATTTTATACGTTAGTTGTGCAGCTTTTTTGAAATGGCTCGCCATGGCCCTCGAGAAATGTTAAAAAAAGCAGCCCTGGTTGAGTGTTTCACCTCGCTTTTTGTAAATTTTATGGAGTACAGTGAATCCTCGGTTATCGCGGTTAATGGGGACAGAGACCACCCGCGAAAACTGAAAATCCGCGAAGTAGCGGCGCACCTTCAAAAATGCTTAAAAAAATATACAATATATATAATAAATATATATATATATATATATATATATACGGGGAGAGAGAGAGTGAAATTCATGTTATAACAAAAAAAACAAATTATTATTAAAACGTATTATTTTTTTATTCCCCAGCCATTCCTTTTGTATTTATTTAATTACTCCGACTTTTACCTGCTGGTACGCCGTCCGGTGTGCCCTGTGAAATGAAAGGTGGCATTCTTTATTTATTTATTTATTTATTCTTTTATACATTCATAACTGACAGCTTCGCGCTCCGCTCGTGCCCGGGCGGAAGAGCTGCTCCAATTCGGCTTAACTGTGACACACACCCGCCCTCCTCCCCCGGAGCTTCCATTCGGTTAAACTTAGGGGCCGCTTGGCACCGCCCGTGCCCGGGGAAGGTGCTCCTCTTCGGCTTACTGTGACGCGAGCATGCCCTCCTCCTCCGGAGCTTCCATTCGGTTAAACTTAGGGGCCGCTTGGAACCGCCCGTGCCCGGGGAAGGTGCTCCTCTTCGGCTTACTGTGACGCGAGCATGCCCTCCTCCTCCGGAGCTTCCATTCGGTTAAACTTAGGGGCCGCTTGGAACCGCCCGTGCCCGGGGAAGGTGCTCCTCTTCGGCTTACTGTGACGCGAGCATGCCCTCCCTTTCCGGAGCTTCCATTCGGTTAAACTTAGGGGCCGCTTGGCACCGCCCGTGCCCGGGGAAGGTGCTCCTCTACGGCTTAACTGCCACGCACGCCGGCCGGAGCTCTGGTACTGTCCGAACCGCGCGAAACGTCGCCACCCATCGTGTCCGGGGGAACGTGCTCTTCTTCGTCCACTCTCCTCTTCGCCCACGCTCTTCTTCGGCGCACGCCGGCCGTCTAACCGCTCCAGCACCCCGTCGTGCCGCTCGGCGAAACTACAATGCCCCCGAATATTTTTTAGACCCGCGAAACACTGAACCCGCGAAAGGTGAACCGCCAAGTAGCGAGGGTTCACTGTATGTATAAGACCAAGACCTACAAAAAAGTCTCTTGGAGCAATGAGCTAGGTTTTACAGGAAGTCGGCCATTTTGAATTTACTTAAAAGGGGGCGGGTCACCACAATGGACTTTGTGTAGAAATTATTATTGGGGCCCGAGTAGCGACCGCGGAGAGGTCCCTATTGTTTTTGTAGAAATTATTATTAGGGCCCGAGCAGCGACCGCTACGAGGTCCCCATTGTTTTTGTGGAAATTATTATTATTATTATTATTAGGGCCCGAGCAGTGACCGCTGCGAGGTCCCTATTGTTTTTCTAGAAATTGTTATTAGGGCCCGAGCTGCGACGGCTGCGAGGTCCCTATTGTTTTTGTAGAAAATATTATTACTTTTATTATTATTATTATTATTAGGGCCTGAGCAGCGACCGCTGCGAAGTCCCTATTGTTTTTGTAGAAATTATTATTATTATTATTTTTCCGATTGTTCGATCGCATTTTTGACCCCCGAAACATGCACAAAAATTCACCAAACTTGGCAGTCTCATCGGGCATGGCGAAAAATTTTATATTTTAACGTCTAATATGAACAGGAAGTGAGTTATGAATTTTTGAAAGTCCGACTTTTGCCCTTTTTTGCATGTTTACAGGGGTCATTCTTTTGCACCCTGATCCTAAAGGCTTCATCTGATTGCCTTAAAATTCTGTCTGTAGCATCTTAAGACCTGGGACAAACACTGGGGCTAAAATTTTTTGTTTCCGAAATACTATATGAACGGGGGCGGGGCTTCGAAGTTTTCACTTAAGATTTCCTTCGCCGCAATGGACAAAATGCTTAATAACTCTCCTGCACATGCAGCTAAAAATCCAAAACTTCACATGTACATAAAGAGTCGGTACCTGAAGACATCTATATGTTTATATTCAGTTATACACCTTGCGCCAATCAATATCATTTTTTACATTTTGACGTACTGCACGGTGCCCTTTTAACGAATCCGATTGAAAATTGGCTAGAAAAGACTCAAGACATTGATCTTACTCTATCCCTATTTTTGTGACTTTCCTTCGAAGGGCGTGGCTATTACGGTGCCGCAGAGTCTGATTAATCTCCGTGGCAACAAAAGTTCCTGCAAAATGATTCAGATGATCCATCTTCTCGAAATTTTTCACATTTGAGGATATTCAGGCCCTGAAGACGGCTGCCAACTTATTTTTGATCGCAGTGGTAGCGCCACCAACTGGTTAAAACAAATACAAATTATTTTCGTTTATGTTTTTCTCCGGGCAGGTTAACAAAATCTACCTTATATTTGTTCGGATGAGTGTTTAGGCCTTGAGGATGTCACAATACGAAAGTCTTTCGCCTTCTTCAGAGTGTCACATGATGGTGTCTTGTGACCCGTCTTTATCAGCTGATGTTCCATGAGGGCGTGACTTACCTGTCACAAGAATGAAGGCAAGTCACGCCCCCCGCTGTCCGTTCACTCTGCCAAGATGCTGCTCCAGGTGGTAGAGAGGATGAAGGCTCCCTTGTCTCTGTTCATGGTTTTTATGCCTCGCTTGCAGATCTCAATGGCCTCTCTGATCCAGCGCTGTTGTTTGTTCTCTTCGGTGCGGATGACCCTGCCCTTCTCCCGGTCCATGATGTGGTTTTCCCTTTTGCAGTGGTCAGTGATTGCTGATTTGTAATGTTCATGTTGTGCTTGTTCTTTTACTGCTCTGATTTTTAATTTTTTTGACAGGTAAGTCACACCCTCATGGAACATCAGCTGATGAAGACGGGTCTCAAGACACCATCATGCGACACTCTGAAGAAGGCGAAAGACTCGCCGAAACATGTCAGGTAAAAAATTAACCTAAAACATAATTGTCTGCTTTTAATGAATCAGTCAAATATCAATAATAAGAAGACAAAATGAACCTAATACAAATAAATGAATGCTTAATAACTCCCCTGCACATGCTCCTAAAAATCCAAACCTTCACCTGTAAATAAAACGTCCCGACCTGAAGACATCTTAATGTTATTATTTTGTTATACACACAGCGCCGCCAAGTGGAATCAAAAATGTGTTTTTATTTTAATTTTCACATACTGCACGGTGCCCTTTTGACGAATCCGACTGAAAATTAGTCAGAAAAGACTCAAGACAATGATCTTACTCTCTGCCGAATTTTGTGTCGTTTTGGCAAAAGGCGTGGCTATTACGGTGCTGAAAAGTCAGATTGTACTCTGTGGCAACAAAAGCTCCGGCAACATGACTCAGATGATCCTATCTTCTCGAAGTTGTACACATTTGAGGATACTTCAGCCCTGAAGACATCTACCAACTTATTTTTCATCGTAGTAGTAGCGCCACCAACTGGTAAAAGCTAATACAAGTTATTTTCTTGGATGTTTTTCTCCGTGCAACTCAACAAGGTCGCCCTCATATATGCTCGGAGGACTGTTTCGGCCATGAGGATGTCACAATACGAAATTCATCCTTTTTCGTGAAAAGTTGTGGGAGTGGCATTGCACTGTTCGGCAATAAAACAACGCTGATTATGAGGTTCTAAATATGAACGACAACTCGTGAAACTTTACACACACATCAGGCAGAGCAAATTTATCAATATTTTATACGTTAGTTGTGCAGCTTTTTTGAAATGGCTCGCCATGGCCCTCGAGAAATGTTAAAAAAAGCAGCCCTGGTTGAGTGTTTCACCTTGCTTTTTGTAAATTTTATGGAGTACAGTGAACCCTCGGTTATCGCGGTTAATGGGGACAGAAACCACCCGCGAAAACTGAAAATCCGCGAAGTAGCGGCGCACCTTCAAAAATGCTTAAAAAAAAATACAATATATATAATAAATAAATATATATATATATATATATATATATATATATATATATATGTATATATAGACAGAGAGAGAGAGTGAAATTCATGTTATAACAAAAAAACCAAATTATTATTAAAACGTATTATTTTTTTATTCCCCAGCCATTCTTTTTGTATTTATTTAATTACTCCGACTTTTACCTGCTGGTACGCCGTCCGGTGTTCCCTGTGAAATGAAAGGTGGCATTCTTTATTTATTTATTTATTTATTCATTTATTCATTCATAACTGACAGCTTCGCGCTCCGTTCGTGCCCGGGCGGAAGAGGTGTTCCAATTCGGCTTAACTGTGACACACGCCCGCCCTCCTGCCCCGGAGCTTCCATTCGGTTAAACTTAGGGGCCTCTTGGCACCGCCCGTGCCCGGGGAAGGTGCTCCTCTTCGGCTTACTGTGACGCGAGCATGCCCGCCTCCTCCGGAGCTTCCATTCGGTTAAACTTAGGGGCCGCTTGGAACCGCCCGTGCCCGGGGAAGGTGCTCCTCTTTGGCTTACTGTGACGCGAGCATGCCCTCCTCCTCCGGAGCTTCCATTCGGTTAAACTTAGGGGCCGCTTGGCACCGCCCGTGCCCGGGGAAGGTGCTCCTCTACGGCTTAACTGCCACGCACGCCGGCCGGAGCCCTGGTACGGTCCGAACCGCGCGAAACGTCGCCACCGATCGTGTCCGGGGGAACGTGCTCTTCTTCGTCCACTCTCCTCTTCGCCCACGCTCTTCTTCGGCGCACGCCGGCCGTCTAACCGCTCCAGCGCCCGTCGTGCCGCTCGGCGAAACTACAATGCCCCCGAATATTTTTTTATACCCGCGAAGAACTGAACCCGCGAAAGGTGAACCGCGAAGTAGCGAGGGTTCACTGTATGTATAAGACCAAGACCTACAAAAAAGTCTCTCGGAGCAATGAGCTAGGTTTTACAGGAAGTCGGCCATTTTGAATTTACTTAAAAGGGGCGGGTCACCACAATGGACTTTGTGTAGAAATTATTATTGGGGCCCGAGCAGCGACCGCGGCGAGGTCCCTATTGTTTATGTAGAAATTATTATTAGGGCCCGAGCAGCAACCGCTACGAGGTCCCCATTGTTTTTGTGGAAATTATTATTATTATTATTATTAGGGCCCGAGCAGTGACCGCTGCGAGGTCCCTATCGTTTTTCTAGAAATTGTTATTAGGGCCCGAGCTGCGACGGCTGCGAAGTCCCTAATGTTTTTGTAGAAAATATTATTACTTTTATTATTATTATTATTATTATTATTAGGGCCTGAGCAGCGACCGCTGCGAAGTCGCTATTGTTTTTGTTGAAATTATTATTATTATTATTTTTCCGATTGTTCGATCGCATTTTTGACCCCCGAAACATGCACAAAAACTCACCAAACTTGGCAGTCTCATCGGGCATGGCGAAAAATTTGATATTTTAACGTCTAATATGAACAGGAAGTGAGTTATGAATTTTTGAAAGTCCGACTTTTGCCCTTTTTTGCATGTTTACAGGGGTCATTCTTTTGCACCCTGATCCTAAAGGCTTCATCTGATTGCCTTAAAATTCTGTCTGTAGCATCTTAAGACCTGGGACAAACACTGGGGCTAAAATCTTTTGTTTCCGAAATACTATATGACGGGGGCGGGGCTTCAAAGTTTTCACTTAAGATTTCCTTCGCCGCAATGGACAAAATGCTTAATAACTCTCATGCACATGCTGCTAAAAATCCAAAACTTCACATGTACATAAAGAGTCGGTACCTGAAGACATCTATATGTTTATATTCTGTTATACACCTTGCGCCAATCAATATCATTTTTTACATTTTGACGTACTGCACGGTGCCCTTTTAACGAATCCGATTGAAAATTGGCTAGAAAAGACTCAAGACATTGATCTTACGCTATCCCTATTTTTGTGACTTTCCTTCGAAGGGCGTGGCTATTGCGGTGCCGCAGAGTCTGATTATTCTCCGTGGCAACAAAAGTTCCTGCAAAATGATTCAGATGATCCATCTTCTCGAAATTTTTCACATTTGAGGATATTCAGGCCCTGAAGACGGCTGCCAACTTATTTTTGATCGCAGTGGTAGCGCCACCAACTGGTTAAAACAAATACAAATTATTTTCGTTGATGTTTTTCTCCGGGCAGGTTCACAAAATCTACCTTATATTTGCTCGGATGAGTGTTTAGGCCTTGAGGATGTCACAATACGAAAGTCTTTCGCCTTCTTCAGAGTGTCACATGATGGTGTATTGTGACCCGTCTTTATCAGCTGATGTTCAATGAGGGCGTGACTTACCTGTCACAAGAATGAAGGCAAGTCACACCCCCCGCTGTCCGTTCACTCCGCCAAGATGCTGCTCCAGGTGGTCGAGAGGATAAAGGCTCCCTTGTCTCTGTTCATGGTTTTTATGCCTCGCTTGCAGATCTCAATGGCCTCTCTGATCCAGCGCTGTTGTTTGTTCTCTTCGGTGCGGATGACCCTGCCCTTCTCCCGGTCCATGATGTGGTTTTCCCTTTTGCAGTGGTCAGTGATTGCTGATTTGTAATGTTCATGTTGTGCTTATTCTTTTACTGCTCTGATTTTTAATTTTTTTGACAGGTAAGTCACACCCTCATGGAACATCAGCTGATAAAGACGGGTCTCAAGACACCATCATGCGACACTCTGAAGAAGGCGAAAGACTCGCCGAAACATGTCAGGTAAAAAATTTACCTAAAACATAATTGTCTGCTTTTAATGAATCAGTCAAATATCAATAATAAGAAGACAAAATGAACCTAATACAAATAAATGAATGCTTAATAACTCCCCTGCACATGCTCCTAAAAATCCAAACCTTCACCTGTAAATAAAATGTCCCGACCTGAAGACATCTTAATGTTATTATTTTGTTATACACACAGCGCCGCCAAGTGGAATCAAAAATTTGTTTTTATTTTAATTTTCACGTACTGCACGGTGCCCTTTTGACGAATCCGACTGAAAATTAGTCAGAAAAGACTCAAGACAATGATCTTACTCTCTGCCGAATTTGTGACGTTTTGGCAAAAGGCGTGGCTATTACGGTGCTGAAAAGTCCGATTGTACTTTGTGGCAACAAAAGCTCCGGCAACATGACTCAGATGATCCTATCTTCTCGAAGTTGTACACATTTGAGGATACTTCAGCCCTGAAGACATCTACCAACTTATTTTTCATCGTAGTAGTAGCGCCACCAACTGGTAAAAGCTAATACAAGTTATTTTCTTGGATGTTTTTCTCCGTGCAACTCAACAAGGTCGCCCTCATATATGCTCGGAGGACTGTTTCGGCCATGAGGATGTCACAATACGAAATTCATCCTTTTTCGTGAAAAGTTGTGGGAGTGGCATTGCACGGTTCGGCAATAAAACAACGCTGATTATGAGGTTCTAAATATGAACGACAACTCGTGAAACTTGACACACACATCAGGCAGAGCAAATTTATCAATATTTTATACGTTAGTTGTGCAGCTTTTTTGAAATGGCTCGCCATGGCCCTCGAGAAATGTTCAAAAAAGCAGCCCTGGTTGAGTGTTTCACCTCGCTTTTTGTAAATTTTATGGAGTACAGTGAACCCTCGGTTATCGCGGTTAATGGGGACCGAGACCACCCGCAAAAACTGAAAATCCGCGAAGTAGCGGCGCACCTTCAAAAATGCTTAAAAAAATATACAATATATATAATAAATATATAAATATTTATATTTATATATATATATATATATATATACGGGGAGAGAGAGAGAGAGAGAGAGAGTGAAATTCATGTTATAACAAAAAAACCAAATTATTATTAAAACGTATTTTTTTTATTCCCCAGCCATTCTTTTTGTATTTATTTAATTACTCCGACTTTAACCTGATGGTACGCCGTCCGGTGTGCCCTGTGAAAAAAAGGTGGCATTCTTTATTTATTTATTCTTTCATAACGGACAGCCTCGCGCTCCGCTCGTGCCCGGGCGGAAGAGGTGCTCCAATTCGGCTTAACTGTGACACACGCCCGACCTCCTCCCCCGGAACTTCCATTCGGTTAAACTTAGGGGCCGCTTGGCACCGCCCGTGCCCGGGGAAGGTGCTCCTCTTCGGCTTACTGTGACGCGAGCATGCCCTCCTCCTCCGGAGCTTCCATTCAGTTAAACGTAGGGGCCGCTTGGAACCGCCCGTGCCCGGGGAAGGTGCTCCTCTTCGGCTTACTGTGACGCGAGCATGCCCTCCTCCTCCGGAGCTTCCATTCGGTTAAACTTAGGGGCCGCTTGGAACCGCCCGTGCCCGGGGAAGGTGCTCCTCTTCGGCTTACTGTGACGCGAGCATGCCCTCCTCCTCCGGAGCTTCCATTTGGTTAAACTTAGGGGTCGCTTGGCACCGCCCGTGCCCGGGGAAGTGTTAAAGAAATTTAAGTTTGTATGTTCATCTGTTAGTTTTGTTGTTTAGTTTGTCATCTTAGCAAGTTTCAAACTATAACTAATCTTACAGGCCCCCTTTGTTGCACATGCATTCGTATCTTTCTGGCCTCTAATTAAACTTTCGACAGCTACGGGTGCCAGGTACGGCCTCATCGCGAATGTGACTCCCCAACGCCAGAACCCTTTTCTGTAAACACCTCCCTTGGGGTGTTGATGACCCCTTTAACCCTTCGTAGATAATGTTGGGGCCCGAGGCCTCTTAAGGCTGTAACTTATGCATTTAGGGAGGTCCAACACAAGGCTTGGTATTTCTAAAGCAACAATATCGTCATGGCCATAAAATAAGTTCAACATGTTAAGCCTTGTGAAAATACACTACACAGGTCAAATGAAGTTCAGAGTGAACATGCTCCCTTTTGCTGTTAGAATAAGCAGAAGTATGAACAAAAGGTGTCTTGTAAGCTGAAACCGTTAGAATAGGCAGGAAGAGGGTGGGCAAGTGGGATGGAGTCAAATGTCAAGTTTTCCATTCTGTATGTATTGCATATTCAAATTGCTTATGCTGATGCAAATAAAAACCATGTGTGCAGTCGAACACGCTGGCTTCGCCTCGGAGTTCGAGGGCTGCCCAGCGCGGAAATGACAGACAATCTTGGCTGGTTGATTCATTTGTTCAGGCTTGTTTTGATAGAAACATCCTTAACATTACTTGGTCCTTCGAATGCCGGATGAAAACGTGTGATCTGCGGTGGACGATTGACGACGACTGAAAACGGCGCCATCGTGAAAAGTCCTCTCTTCCAGGAGGCCGGTCCTCGGCCATCCTCCACCGGAGAGAACACAGACTTCATCCATGAACCGCGAGTGTCTCGACCAGCGGAGAGATTGTCACAGGTCAGTGGTTGTATACAACAGATAGTAAAAAACTTTTTGGGGTTTTTGAAGGATAGTAGGGTTTCAGGGAGTTCCTTTACCCGAAGAGATAGTACATCTTAGCTTAGCTATTTTCTGGAAGAAATACAGATTTAACTTTGCTATTTTGGAAGACTTGTTGGAAGACTCGGACAGTACAGAATTAACTGTTGTTTATTCTGGAAGGCAGATTAAGGCATTCCTTGTCTGGTAGAGAGTACAAGTGTAGTTGATTATATCTGCTCGGATAGTACAGAATTAACTGTTGTTTTTTCTGGAAGACAGATTTAGGGGTCCTTATTTCTGGTAGAGTACAGATGTAATTATTACTATATTTGGAAGTGATAGTACAACGTTTGTTATTTATAGAAGACGAAAATAGTTTATCTATTTTCACAGACACAGAACTGATCAATCTGTGAGTGTGTATGTGTATTGTATGAATGTCCAACGTTTGAGAAATCTAAAACTGACCGAGGGTTGTGAGTAAAAACACCCAGGAATACCCGCTCCAAATTGGGAGTAGAAGCTTGGTATTCAACCCAAAGTCAGGCAATTTGAATTTTTCTCAACACTGAGGAACCATAACTAGACACCATAACAATTAAGACTGTCAGAAATGGCGGCAGAATTGATGAAGGAAGTTAACTGTCAACTTTCCGAATTTGAAATAAAGGAAAAATGTAGGTTAGTTGAAATTGAAAAATATTGATTAGCTTCTCGTTTGTAGCTGTTCAATGTTGAGAACTGTGTGTGTTGTTTTGTGGGCCCGTGTATATGTCTGAGTCTGACTATGTGTGTGTGTGAGAACAAAGAAGAGAAAGGGTGGGGGTTGAGTCAGTGAGCTGGAGTGTGTGCGATTGGGGATTACTAATACCACTTGGTATTTTATCCCATGTAATACAGTAGGATTATAAACAGCAGACTGTTGTGGATGTAATAGACAAGAAATCTCCACCTGAAAAAGTTGAAGTGAGAATTGCCACAACAGGAAAATTGAGTTGCTGTCCTACTGATGAGAAACCAGTTTTTAGAACACCCTAGGTGTTGACAAACTGGTCCAATTTTCTAAAATTGGGGTATTGGGTAGTATAGTAAAGTCCAGGGAAACTTTGCAGTGTAGAGATTGGAAGTTAATAAGAAAAGAAAAGGAATGTGTAAAGAAAGAAAAAGAATGTGTAGAAAAGGGAAAGGAACAATTAATGTTCCATAGAAAGGATTGATGAAGTCCAAATGATAGGGCAAGTGAGAAAGGTGTCATAGGCAGATTTGCAAGTGGAAAACTGTATAGAGTAACAGAATTAGAACCTATGTGGTTGAGGGATGTAAGACACTGAGTTGGTTGCATGAATTGAAAGAGAGAAGTAGGTGTTATGAAAGATGGAATGAAGGTTTTGAAAGTGAACATGAGGAATCTTTGCAAAAGCATAGGTGTTTCCTGATTTTGAATTTTAAGTGGTGTCAAACCTGAGGTGCGGGGGCAGAATTTGGTTCTCTAACTGAGAGGCAAGGTAGGTTGAGAAGGAAAAGCGTAAGTGAAATAGGATGAGCGGAAAGTTAAGAGGGGGTTGGAGATGACTGAGAGGTAAAGTAGGTTGGGCAGATGCCAGAAGGAAAGCGTAAGTGAATTGGAACGAGCGGAAAGTTTAGGGGGAAGGAGCTGTTGCCATTGGCTTGAGATTGCCTGCTCGTAAATTGGCAGGGAGGAGTGGCCAGTAAACTGGAGCCTTTGGTAGGGGGCGTAACCCCTGGCAGCTTGGTTGCCTGGGGACCGCGTGATTGGCGTATGAACAGTGAGGCCCCCCCCCTCCCTTCTTTTTCTGCTGTGAGCGTCTAGGATAGGCTTGCACACGAGGGCGGCCAAGGAGAAGACGAGTAATTTACATAATGAATGAAGGGTTTGAGAACTTGTTTTAAGGAAGTGTACGATTGGGAAAATGAATGACTAGGCCGGGACCCCAGTGGGGCTTCGGACTGCGAGTTGATGTCCAAACCTCTGGATTCCCCCTCTGACAGTGACAACAGTGAGGACATTGAGGAAGATATTAAACATATGTTTGACCTCGAGAATTACTTAATGCGTCATCAAACTGAACCGATGAGATGCAGCTGTTAAAAAAGGAAGTCACATATTTAGGCCGCATTTTGACTGAAAAGGGGCGCATTTTTGGTGACAAGCAAAAAGAAGGCGTTGCCCGAGCCCTAAAACCAATAACAAAGAAGTAAATGATGTCCCTTATAGGTGTACGCAATTATTGCCAGGCATGGATTGCAAAGTACTTAGAAATCACACGACTATTGCTGGACATCATTTATGACAAGCCAATGACATTTGAGGAAAAAAAAAATGTTTGAACACTTGAGGTTGACAAGCTTTTGAACTTGTCAAGTGTGAACTCATTGATTAAGATGTATTAGCACTACCAAATTACTATGAGCCATTTGAGCAAACAGTGACTGCAAAAAATGGTTTCATGACCTTGTGTGGCTGCAGACGCGCAGGGCTCATGAAATCACTTGCATATTAGTCACAACAATTGGATCAAGCAGCCTTCACCCACCACATTCACATTGCACGGCGACCTAATTGTCACATTACACTGATAAGGTGCGCTCAGCCCAGCGTCACTTTTTCCCGCACCAGTAGAAGGCACACCACACGACTGTGGAAGCCGAGTCCAAATTACCACCAAACAGCGACCTGACCTCTTGGACACCTTTCTCCCGACTGGAGAGTCAGTTTTTTGACGGCCGCAAAGGGGTGGGAATTTTTTTTTTAACAAAGCATTTTGTTTCAAGGGATATTAAAATCTGTATGTGCAGGACAAGCAGCAGAAACTTCTGTGCTGATCCAGAATTGTAAGATGTTTTCTAAAAAACATTTTACAATTTGGACTGACTGCCAAGATATATGTTTATGTGTTCTGTCGACATTGGGCAAACGGCGTTTTAAAAAATCACAAAAGATGAAAGAAAAGTTGTGCATAAAGCACGTCTAAATAAGTATTTGTAAATGCAAAATTTTCTGAACAGAAAATGAAACGATTACAATTGAATACTGCCTCGCAGACAATGCAGCAAGGGGTAATGCACACACACACACACACACACACGCAGCAAATCAACTTGACAATTTGATCTCACGCCAGGGAAAAATACACCACTAATTGAATGCACACATTGGGAGAAAAAAGGTGCAAACATTGCTGAGGAGTAGAGGAGTAACATGAGTGACACATGTGTGTCAACAGGGGGAAGTATGATATGAAATTGTTCCCACATATAGACTTTTCAACAAAAAACTTTTTTTTAGACAAAGTGTTAGTTGTTTGGGTTGCAATATTGTTTGGTTATAATTAATGTGTTTTCAAAATGGATTACGTTGTTTCCAACAACACATGATGATGTTAAAACAGTTGGAAAAAGTGTTGTGTAATCGAATTATCCTGACATTTGGAATTTCAAGAGTGATTTAAAGTGAAAATGATGCATTTTGTGAATAATGTTTGTAACAAGTGGGACAGTTGTTGCAAAATTGACTCAAAGCGTCATTTTGCATACAGTCTGCAGGACTTGTGGAACGCACGAATGGAACTGACTTATCAAGACAAAGAAAAAAAAAAGAGACAATGGCCAGACTGTGTTTCAATCACAGCAATGAGGATAGTGCCAGCCGAAGGAAGGACACTATCCCCTTTTTATCCTATATGGCCTCACACATAGACTCTCAGGTTCATCAGAACCACCAGCGACTGGCACATCTGTCCCAGTCCACATGAAAGACATGTTTGACCACAATTACTGGCCAGTGTGTTTTGATCCACAGATAAACCACGTCCATGTGGGAGACCAACTCTTCCTCAAGGTGCTGAAACGACCTCGTTGGGACAGTGAACGCTGGGACGGCCCTCATCAGGTGATTGCAGTGACCCCGACGGCAGCAAAGGTCGAGGGGCGTGGCGGCTGGAACCATCAGTCGCAGTGCAAGCTTCTCCGGTCCCTGCTGAAGGCTGAGCGACGCAAGTCCCTTGGAGAGGATCTCCACCACGTACACTCCAATGTACCAACAAAAGACCACAGTTGGAAAGAGGGTTTTCCGTGGCAAACACACCCCTCTCGGAAGGATGGAGCAAGCCGCCGAACAGCAACTGGGCACTGCCCTGTCGACCAGATGCATCATCTACTTCCTTGCAGGGCTGTGCCTGGTCAGCGCACAACCTCGAGACCAGGACAACGTCAAACGCAGACGAGTTGCACAGGCGCAGACTGCTGACTACACGCACATCAAATAAAACCTGCAGCCTCTGAAAAAACGCTCAAGGTCACTGATTCATGTAACTTGCATCACAGAAAAGAGTTGCAGTTGTGAATGTTTGATGTTCCGGGTTTATTTTGTACATACATGTATTGGACCAAAAACTGCATTAGCTTTGCTTTATTATCTTTTAATTGTTATTATTTTTTTGGGCTTCTCGTTCGGGGCATGGGTTTCTACCCTTTTCTCCAAGAATTTTTGAGTTTTTGGGTAGTTTTTCTCCCCCCTCAAGCGACAGCCTTTGATGATGAGATTTGAAACTTGATAAACAGGAGGGATATGTTAAAGAAATTTAAGTTTGTATGTTCATCTGTTAGTTTTGTTGTTTAGTTTGTCATCTTAGCAAGTTTCAAACTATAACTAATCTTACAGGCCCCCTTTGTTGCACATGCATTCGTATCTTTCTGGCCTCTAATTAAACTTTCGACAGCTACGGGTGCCAGGTACGGCCTCCTCGCGAATGTGACTCCCCAACGCCAGAACCCTTTTCTGTAAACACCTCCCTTGGGGTGTTGATGACCTCTTTAACCCTTCGTAGATAATGTTGGGGCCCGAGGCCTCTTAAGGCTGTAACTTCTGCATTTAGGGAGGTCCAACACAAGGCTTGGTATTTCTAAAGCAACAATATCGTCATGGCCATAAAATAAGTTCAACACGTTAAGCCTTGTGAAAATACACTACACAGGTCAAATGAAGTTCAGAGTGAACTTTTGCTGTTAGAATAAGCAGAAGTATGAACAAAAGGTGTCTTGTAAGCTGAAACCGTTAGAATAGGCAGGAAGAGGGTGGGCAAGTGGGATGGAGTCAAATGTCAAGTTTTCCATTCTGTATGTATTGCATATTCAAATTGCTTATGCTGATGCAAATAAAAACCATGTGTGCAGTCGAACACGCTGGCTTCGCCTCGGAGTTCGAGGGCTGCCCCGCGCGTAAATGACAGACAATCTTGGCTGGTTGATTCATTTGTTCAGGCTTGTTTTGATAGAAACATCCTTAACAGGAAGGTGCTCCTCTACGGCTTAACTGCCACGCACGCCGGCCGGAGCTCTGGTACGGTCCGAACCGCGCGAAACGTCGCCACCGATCGTGTCCGGGGGAACGTGCTCTTCTTCGTCCACTCTCCTCTTCGCCCACGCTCTTCTTCGGCGCACGCCGGCCGTCTAACCGCTCCAGCGCCCTGTCGTGCCGCTCGGCGAAACTACAATGCCCCCGAATATTTTTTAGACCCGCGAAGCACTGAACCCACGAAAGGTGAACCGCGAAGTAGCGAGGGTTCACTGTATGTATAAGACCAAGACCTACAAAAAAGTCTCTTGGAGCAATGAGCTAGGTTTTACAGGAAGTCGGCCACTTTGAATTTACTTAAAAGGGGGCGGGTCACCACAATGGACTTTGTGTAGAAATTATTATTGGGGCCCGAGCAGCGACCGCGGCAAGGTCCCTATTGTTTTTGTAGAAATTATTATTAGGGCCCGAGCAGCGACCGCTACGAGGTCCCAATTGTTTTTGTCGAAATCATTATTATTTTTATTATTATTATTAGGGCCCGAGCAGTGGCCGCTGCGATGTCCCTATTGTTTTTCTAGAAATTGTTATTAGGGCCCGAGCTGCGACGGCGGCGAGGTCCCTATTGTTTTTGTAGAAATTATTATTAGGGCCCGAGCAGCGACCGCTACGAGGTCCCCATTAACCGCGATAACCGAGGGTTCACTGTATTACTCTTACTCGATCTTGGCGCCGCTTTTGACACTTGATCATAACATATTATTAAAACGCCTTGAAACTTGTGTTGGCATTTCAGGTTCAGCGCTTTCTTGGATTAATTCGTATCTGTCGGAGACGACGCACCGTGTAATTTATGGCAATGCGTCTTCTGATCTTTGTAAGATCACACGCGGAGTTCCGCAGGGATTGGTACTAGATGCTACCGCTTGGTGATATTATACGGAAATATCACATTAGTTTTCATTGTTATGCTGATGATACGCAATTATACATGCCGTTGGATATAACGAATCCGTGTGATTGCTATAAATTAGAGGCATGCCTTGCCGAAATTAAACTATGAATGTCTTTCAATATTTTGCGTCTTAACTCAGATAAAACCGAGATGCTGATCATTGGACCAGCGCGTCATCTGTACCTTTTTCAAAGACACCACTATGAGTATCGATAAATTGCCCAAAAGGATTCAACAAAAAATCTCGGTCTTATATTTGACACAACTATGTCGTTTCAAATGCACATTAAAAATATTACTAGAACTGCATTTGTTCATCTGCGTAACATTGCTAAAATTCGCCCAATTCTATCAACTTGTGATGCAAAAATCTTAATCCATGCGTTTGTTACATCTCGCCTCGACTATTGTAACGTTTTGCTCTCGGGTCTCCCCATGTCTAGTATTAAAAGTTAGTTCAAAATGCAGCAGCTAGACTCTTGACTAGAACGAGAAAGTTTGATCATATTACCCCGATACTTGCCAATTTGAATTGGCTTCCGGTCCACTTGAGATGTGATTTTAAAGTTCTGCTACTTGCCTATAAAATATTGCATGGCTTAGCACCTTCCTATCTCGTTGACCTCGTGGTACCATATGTTCCGTCCCGAAACCTTCGCTCACAAAATGCTGGTCTTTTAGTGATCCCGCGAGCCAAAAAGAAGTCCACAGGTTCTAGAGCGTTCTCTATTCGGGCACCAATGCTTTGGAATGTACTACCCTCAGGTATTAGAGGCGCCACCTCAGTAGAAATGTTCAAAACACTATTAAAGACGCATTTATACTCTTGTGCATTTAGTTGAACTATTTGTTGGCCTGTTTACTGCCGCTTTTTCTCTTATCTTCTCTTTTCTGCCCCCTTTTCCCCAGCTGGGGGATTAGGTGACGGTGACCCACTAGGAAGTTTAAGGCATTGACAAACTGGGCATGCACCTGTTCCAGTGATGTCGTCTTCCTGCAGCGCGACATTTATTTATATACTTTAGCATCTAATTTAATTATTTGTTGGCCTGTTTACTGCCGCTTCTCCTCTTTTCTGCCCCCTCTTCCCCTGCTTGGGAATTAGGTGATGGTGACCTGCTATGAAGATTACGGCACTGACCAACCGGGGAGGGACCTGCTCTGCCGAAGTCGTCTTCATGCAGCACCTCTTCTGATTTCCCTATATTTCAGCACTTCGTTGAACTACTTGTTGGCCTGTTTACTATTTCTGTTCTTTTTTTTCTGTTCCCAATTCCACAGCTTGGGAATTAGGTGATGGTGATTCACTTGGAAGTGGCTGTTCTGAATTTACCCCAAACTGACTATTTCAAGATCAAAGGCTCAACCTCGGATATGCTGCCATGGCGATTACGGTCCTGGATGAGGACCCACTCCACTAAAGTCATCTTCCTGCAGCACTTCATTTAATTGACTCTCACATTATCTCATCTAACATTGTATAGCATCATTGTATGTGTCAAATGTTGCCCACTTGGCATCCAAAGCAGCCTGGTCATCCTGGAAGGGGGTTTCCCCCCCATCTGTGGTCCCTTCTCAAGTTTTCTCACTTTTCCCCCAATGGGGTTTTGAGTTTTTCCTTGCCCTCCTGGGGGTTAAGATCAGTGGATGTTGATTGTGGTTATGTAAAGCCCTTTGAGACTGTCTGTGATTAAGGGCTATACACATAAAATTGACTTGACTCGACTTGGACCAGAATAGAAGTGGATGAGGGAAAAAGGGAGGGGCGGTGTTGACTGATATTGTGCAGATGGAAGTAGGCTGAGGAGTAACATGAGTGACACATGTGTGTCAACAGGGGGAAGTATGATATGAAATTGTTCCCACATATAGACTTTTCAACAAAAAACTTTTTTTTAGACAAAGTGTTAGTTGTTTGGGTTGCAATATTGTTTGGTTATAATTAATGTGTTTTCAAAATGGATTACGTTGTTTCCAATAACACATGATGATGTTAAAACAGTTGGAAAAAGTCTTGTGTAATCGAATTATCCTGACATTTGGAATTTCAAGAGTGATTTAAAGTGAAAATGATGCATTTTGTGAATAATGTTTGTAACAAGTGGGACAGTTGTTGCAAAATTGACTCAAAGCGTCATTTTGCATACAGTCTGCAGGACTTGTGGAACGCACGAATGGAACTGACTTATCAAGACAAAGAAAAAAAAAAGAGACAATGGCCAGACTGTGTTTCAATCACAGCAATGAGGATAGTGCCAGCCGAAGGAAGGACACTATCCCCTTTTTATCCTATATGGCCTCACACATAGACTCTCAGGTTCATCAGAACCACCAGCGACTGGCACATCTGTCCCAGTCCACATGAAAGACATGTTTGACCACAATTACTGGCCAGTGTGTTTTGATCCACAGATAAACCACGTCCATGTGGGAGACCAACTCTTCCTCAAGGTGCTGAAACGACCTCGTTGGGACAGTGAACGCTGGGACGGCCCTCATCAGGTGATTGCAGTGACCCCGACGGCAGCAAAGGTCGAGGGGCGTGGCGGCTGGAACCATCAGTCGCAGTGCAAGCTTCTCCGGTCCCTGCTGAAGGCTGAGCGACGCAAGTCCCTTGGAGAGGATCTCCACCACGTACACTCCAATGTACCAACAAAAGACCACAGTTGGAAAGAGGGTTTTCCGTGGCAAACACACCCCTCTCGGAAGGATGGAGCAAGCCGCCGAACAGCAACTGGGCACTGCCCTGTCGACCAGATGCATCATCTACTTCCTTGCAGGGCTGTGCCTGGTCAGCGCACAACCTCGAGACCAGGACAACGTCAAACGCAGACGAGTTGCACAGGCGCAGACTGCTGACTACACGCACATCAAATAAAACCTGCAGCCTCTGAAAAAACGCTCAAGGTCACTGATTCATGTAACTTGCATCACAGAAAAGAGTTGCAGTTGTGAATGTTTGATGTTCCGGGTTTATTTTGTACATACATGTATTGGACCAAAAACTGCATTAGCTTTGCTTTATTATCTTTTAATTGTTATTATTTTTTTGGGCTTCTCGTTCGGGGCATGGGTTTCTACCCTTTTCTCCAAGAATTTTTGAGTTTTTGGGTAGTTTTTCTCCCCCCTCAAGCGACAGCCTTTGATGATGAGATTTGAAACTTGATAAACAGGAGGGATATGTTAAAGAAATTTAAGTTTGTATGTTCATCTGTTAGTTTTGTTGTTTAGTTTGTCATCTTAGCAAGTTTCAAACTATAACTAATCTTACAGGCCCCCTTTGTTGCACATGCATTCGTATCTTTCTGGCCTCTAATTAAACTTTCGACAGCTACGGGTGCCAGGTACGGCCTCCTCGCGAATGTGACTCCCCAACGCCAGAACCCTTTTCTGTAAACACCTCCCTTGGGGTGTTGATGACCTCTTTACCCCTTCGTAGATAATGTTGGGGCCCGAGGCCTCTTAAGGCTGTAACTTCTGCATTTAGGGAGGTCCAACACAAGGCTTGGTATTTCTAAAGCAACAATATCGTCATGGCCATAAAATAAGTTCAACACGTTAAGCCTTGTGAAAATACACTACACAGGTCAAATGAAGTTCAGAGTGAACTTTTGCTGTTAGAATAAGCAGAAGTATGAACAAAAGGTGTCTTGTAAGCTGAAACCGTTAGAATAGGCAGGAAGAGGGTGGGCAAGTGGGATGGAGTCAAATGTCAAGTTTTCCATTCTGTATGTATTGCATATTCAAATTGCTTATGCTGATGCAAATAAAAACCATGTGTGCAGTCGAACACGCTGGCTTCGCCTCGGAGTTCGAGGGCTGCCCCGCGCGTAAATGACAGACAATCTTGGCTGGTTGATTCATTTGTTCAGGCTTGTTTTGATAGAAACATCCTTAACAGGAAGGTGCTCCTCTACGGCTTAACTGCCACGCACGCCGGCCGGAGCTCTGGTACGGTCCGAACCGCGCGAAACGTCGCCACCGATCGTGTCCGGGGGAACGTGCTCTTCTTCGTCCACTCTCCTCTTCGCCCACGCTCTTCTTCGGCGCACGCCGGCCGTCTAACCGCTCCAGCGCCCTGTCGTGCCGCTCGGCGAAACTACAATGCCCCCGAATATTTTTTAGACCCGCGAAGCACTGAACCCACGAAAGGTGAACCGCGAAGTAGCGAGGGTTCACTGTATGTATAAGACCAAGACCTACAAAAAAGTCTCTTGGAGCAATGAGCTAGGTTTTACAGGAAGTCGGCCACTTTGAATTTACTTAAAAGGGGGCGGGTCACCACAATGGACTTTGTGTAGAAATTATTATTGGGGCCCGAGCAGCGACTGCTACGAGGTCCCCATTGTTTTTGTCGAAATCATTATTATTTTTATTATTATTATTAGGGCCCGAGCAGTGGCCGCTGCGATGTCCCTATTGTTTTTCTAGAAATTGTTATTAGGGCCCGAGCTGCGACGGCGGCGAGGTCCCTATTGTTTTTGTAGAAATTATTATTAGGGCCCGAGCAGCGACCGCTACGAGGTCCCCATTAACCGCGATAACCGAGGGTTCACTGTATTACTCTTACTCGATCTTGGCGCCGCTTTTGACACTTGATCATAACATATTATTAAAACGCCTTGAAACTTGTGTTGGCATTTCAGGTTCAGCGCTTTCTTGGATTAATTCGTATCTGTCGGAGACGACGCACCGTGTAATTCATGGCAATGCGTCTTCTGATCTTTGTAAGATCACACGCGGAGTTCCGCAGGGATTGGTACTAGATGCTACCGCTTGGTGATATTATACGGAAATATCACATTAGTTTTCATTGTTATGCTGATGATACGCAATTATACATGCCGTTGGATATAACGAATCCGTGTGATTGCTATAAATTAGAGGCATGCCTTGCCGAAATTAAACTATGAATGTCTTTCAATATTTTGCGTCTTAACTCAGATAAAACCGAGATGCTGATCATTGGACCAGCGCGTCATCTGTACCTTTTTCAAAGACACCACTATGAGTATCGATAAATTGCCCAAAAGGATTCAACAAAAAATCTCGGTCTTATATTTGACACAACTATGTCGTTTCAAATGCACATTAAAAATATTACTAGAACTGCATTTGTTCATCTGCGTAACATTGCTAAAATTCGCCCAATTCTATCAACTTGTGATGCAAAAATCTTAATCCATGCGTTTGTTACATCTCGCCTCGACTATTGTAACGTTTTGCTCTCGGGTCTCCCCATGTCTAGTATTAAAAGTTAGTTCAAAATGCAGCAGCTAGACTCTTGACTAGAACGAGAAAGTTTGATCATATTACCCCGATACTTGCCAATTTGAATTGGCTTCCGGTCCACTTGAGATGTGATTTTAAAGTTCTGCTACTTGCCTATAAAATATTGCATGGCTTAGCACCTTCCTATCTCGTTGACCTCGTGGTACCATATGTTCCGTCCCGAAACCTTCGCTCACAAAATGCTGGTCTTTTAGTGATCCCGCGAGCCAAAAAGAAGTCCACAGGTTCTAGAGCGTTCTCTATTCGGGCACCAATGCTTTGGAATGTACTACCCTCAGGTATTAGAGGCGCCACCTCAGTAGAAATGTTCAAAACACTATTAAAGACGCATTTATACTCTTGTGCATTTAGTTGAACTATTTGTTGGCCTGTTTACTGCCGCTTTTTCTCTTATCTTCTCTTTTCTGCCCCCTTTTCCCCAGCTGGGGGATTAGGTGACGGTGACCCACTAGGAAGTTTAAGGCATTGACAAACTGGGCATGCACCTGTTCCAGTGATGTCGTCTTCCTGCAGCGCGACATTTATTTATATACTTTAGCATCTAATTTAATTATTTGTTGGCCTGTTTACTGCCGCTTCTCCTCTTTTCTGCCCCCTCTTCCCCTGCTTGGGAATTAGGTGATGGTGACCTGCTATGAAGATTACGGCACTGACCAACCGGGGAGGGACCTGCTCTGCCGAAGTCGTCTTCATGCAGCACCTCTTCTGATTTCCCTATATTTCAGCACTTCGTTGAACTACTTGTTGGCCTGTTTACTATTTCTGTTCTTTTTTTTCTGTTCCCAATTCCACAGCTTGGGAATTAGGTGATGGTGATTCACTTGGAAGTGGCTGTTCTGAATTTACCCCAAACTGACTATTTCAAGATCAAAGGCTCAACCTCGGATATGCTGCCATGGCGATTACGGTCCTGGATGAGGACCCACTCCACTAAAGTCATCTTCCTGCAGCACTTCATTTAATTGACTCTCACATTATCTCATCTAACATTGTATAGCATCATTGTATGTGTCAAATGTTGCCCACTTGGCATCCAAAGCAGCCTGGTCATCCTGGAAGGGGGTTTCCCCCCCATCTGTGGTCCCTTCTCAAGTTTTCTCACTTTTCCCCCAATGGGGTTTTGAGTTTTTCCTTGCCCTCCTGGGGGTTAAGATCAGTGGATGTTGATTGTGGTTATGTAAAGCCCTTTGAGACTGTCTGTGATTAAGGGCTATACACATAAAATTGACTTGACTCGACTTGGACCAGAATAGAAGTGGATGAGGGAAAAAGGGAGGGGCGGTGTTGACTGATATTGTGCAGATGGAAGTAGGCTGAGGAGTAACATGAGTGACACATGTGTGTCAACAGGGGGAAGTATGATATGAAATTGTTCCCACATATAGACTTTTCAACAAAAAACTTTTTTTTAGACAAAGTGTTAGTTGTTTGGGTTGCAATATTGTTTGGTTATAATTAATGTGTTTTCAAAATGGATTACGTTGTTTCCAATAACACATGATGATGTTAAAACAGTTGGAAAAAGTCTTGTGTAATCGAATTATCCTGACATTTGGAATTTCAAGAGTGATTTAAAGTGAAAATGATGCATTTTGTGAATAATGTTTGTAACAAGTGGGACAGTTGTTGCAAAATTGACTCAAAGCGTCATTTTGCATACAGTCTGCAGGACTTGTGGAACGCACGAATGGAACTGACTTATCAAGACAAAGAAAAAAAAAAGAGACAATGGCCAGACTGTGTTTCAATCACAGCAATGAGGATAGTGCCAGCCGAAGGAAGGACACTATCCCCTTTTTATCCTATATGGCCTCACACATAGACTCTCAGGTTCATCAGAACCACCAGCGACTGGCACATCTGTCCCAGTCCACATGAAAGACATGTTTGACCACAATTACTGGCCAGTGTGTTTTGATCCACAGATAAACCACGTCCATGTGGGAGACCAACTCTTCCTCAAGGTGCTGAAACGACCTCGTTGGGACAGTGAACGCTGGGACGGCCCTCATCAGGTGATTGCAGTGACCCCGACGGCAGCAAAGGTCGAGGGGCGTGGCGGCTGGAACCATCAGTCGCAGTGCAAGCTTCTCCGGTCCCTGCTGAAGGCTGAGCGACGCAAGTCCCTTGGAGAGGATCTCCACCACGTACACTCCAATGTACCAACAAAAGACCACAGTTGGAAAGAGGGTTTTCCGTGGCAAACACACCCCTCTCGGAAGGATGGAGCAAGCCGCCGAACAGCAACTGGGCACTGCCCTGTCGACCAGATGCATCATCTACTTCCTTGCAGGGCTGTGCCTGGTCAGCGCACAACCTCGAGACCAGGACAACGTCAAACGCAGACGAGTTGCACAGGCGCAGACTGCTGACTACACGCACATCAAATAAAACCTGCAGCCTCTGAAAAAACGCTCAAGGTCACTGATTCATGTAACTTGCATCACAGAAAAGAGTTGCAGTTGTGAATGTTTGATGTTCCGGGTTTATTTTGTACATACATGTATTGGACCAAAAACTGCATTAGCTTTTCTTTATTATCTTTTAATTGTTATTATTTTTTTGGGCTTCTCGTTCGGGGCATGGGTTTCTACCCTTTTCTCCAAGAATTTTTGAGTTTTTGGGTAGTTTTTCTCCCCCCTCAAGCGACAGCCTTTGATGATGAGATTTGAAACTTGATAAACAGGAGGGATATGTTAAAGAAATTTAAGTTTGTATGTTCATCTGTTAGTTTTGTTGTTTAGTTTGTCATCTTAGCAAGTTTCAAACTATAACTAATCTTACAGGCCCCCTTTGTTGCACATGCATTCGTATCTTTCTGGCCTCTAATTAAACTTTCGACAGCTACGGGTGCCAGGTACGGCCTCCTCGCGAATGTGACTCCCCAACGCCAGAACCCTTTTCTGTAAACACCTCCCTTGGGGTGTTGATGACCTCTTTACCCCTTCGTAGATAATGTTGGGGCCCGAGGCCTCTTAAGGCTGTAACTTCTGCATTTAGGGAGGTCCAACACAAGGCTTGGTATTTCTAAAGCAACAATATCGTCATGGCCATAAAATAAGTTCAACACGTTAAGCCTTGTGAAAATACACTACACAGGTCAAATGAAGTTCAGAGTGAACTTTTGCTGTTAGAATAAGCAGAAGTATGAACAAAAGGTGTCTTGTAAGCTGAAACCGTTAGAATAGGCAGGAAGAGGGTGGGCAAGTGGGATGGAGTCAAATGTCAAGTTTTCCATTCTGTATGTATTGCATATTCAAATTGCTTATGCTGATGCAAATAAAAACCATGTGTGCAGTCGAACACGCTGGCTTCGCCTCGGAGTTCGAGGGCTGCCCCGCGCGTAAATGACAGACAATCTTGGCTGGTTGATTCATTTGTTCAGGCTTGTTTTGATAGAAACATCCTTAACAGGAAGGTGCTCCTCTACGGCTTAACTGCCACGCACGCCGGCCGGAGCTCTGGTACGGTCCGAACCGCGCGAAACGTCGCCACCGATCGTGTCCGGGGGAACGTGCTCTTCTTCGTCCACTCTCCTCTTCGCCCACGCTCTTCTTCGGCGCACGCCGGCCGTCTAACCGCTCCAGCGCCCTGTCGTGCCGCTCGGCGAAACTACAATGCCCCCGAATATTTTTTAGACCCGCGAAGCACTGAACCCACGAAAGGTGAACCGCGAAGTAGCGAGGGTTCACTGTATGTATAAGACCAAGACCTACAAAAAAGTCTCTTGGAGCAATGAGCTAGGTTTTACAGGAAGTCGGCCACTTTGAATTTACTTAAAAGGGGGCGGGTCACCACAATGGACTTTGTGTAGAAATTATTATTGGGGCCCGAGCAGCGACTGCTACGAGGTCCCCATTGTTTTTGTCGAAATCATTATTATTTTTATTATTATTATTAGGGCCCGAGCAGTGGCCGCTGCGATGTCCCTATTGTTTTTCTAGAAATTGTTATTAGGGCCCGAGCTGCGACGGCGGCGAGGTCCCTATTGTTTTTGTAGAAATTATTATTAGGGCCCGAGCAGCGACCGCTACGAGGTCCCCATTAACCGCGATAACCGAGGGTTCACTGTATTACTCTTACTCGATCTTGGCGCCGCTTTTGACACTTGATCATAACATATTATTAAAACGCCTTGAAACTTGTGTTGGCATTTCAGGTTCAGCGCTTTCTTGGATTAATTCGTATCTGTCGGAGACGACGCACCGTGTAATTCATGGCAATGCGTCTTCTGATCTTTGTAAGATCACACGCGGAGTTCCGCAGGGATTGGTACTAGATGCTACCGCTTGGTGATATTATACGGAAATATCACATTAGTTTTCATTGTTATGCTGATGATACGCAATTATACATGCCGTTGGATATAACGAATCCGTGTGATTGCTATAAATTAGAGGCATGCCTTGCCGAAATTAAACTATGAATGTCTTTCAATATTTTGCGTCTTAACTCAGATAAAACCGAGATGCTGATCATTGGACCAGCGCGTCATCTGTACCTTTTTCAAAGACACCACTATGAGTATCGATAAATTGCCCAAAAGGATTCAACAAAAAATCTCGGTCTTATATTTGACACAACTATGTCGTTTCAAATGCACATTAAAAATATTACTAGAACTGCATTTGTTCATCTGCGTAACATTGCTAAAATTCGCCCAATTCTATCAACTTGTGATGCAAAAATCTTAATCCATGCGTTTGTTACGTCTCGCCTCGACTATTGTAACGTTTTGCTCTCGGGTCTCCCCATGTCTAGTATTAAAAGTTAGTTCAAAATGCAGCAGCTAGACTCTTGACTAGAACGAGAAAGTTTGATCATATTACCCCGATACTTGCCAATTTGAATTGGCTTCCGGTCCACTTGAGATGTGATTTTAAAGTTCTGCTACTTGCCTATAAAATATTGCATGGCTTAGCACCTTCCTATCTCGTTGACCTCGTGGTACCATATGTTCCGTCCCGAAACCTTCGCTCACAAAATGCTGGTCTTTTAGTGATCCCGCGAGCCAAAAAGAAGTCCACAGGTTCTAGAGCGTTCTCTATTCGGGCACCAATGCTTTGGAATGTACTACCCTCAGGTATTAGAGGCGCCACCTCAGTAGAAATGTTCAAAACACTATTAAAGACGCATTTATACTCTTGTGCATTTAGTTGAACTATTTGTTGGCCTGTTTACTGCCGCTTTTTCTCTTATCTTCTCTTTTCTGCCCCCTTTTCCCCGGCTGGGGGATTAGGTGACGGTCACCCACTAGGAAGTTTAAGGCATTGACAAACTGGGCATGCACCTGTTCCAGTGATGTCGTCTTCCTGCAGCGCGACATTTATTTATATACTTTAGCATCTAATTTAATTATTTGTTGGCCTGTTTACTGCGGCTTCTCCTCTTTTCTGCCCCCTCTTCCCCTGCTTGGGAATTAGGTGATGGTGACCTGCTATGAAGATTACGGCACTGACCAACCGGGGAGGGACCTTCTCTGCCGAAGTCGTCTTCATGCAGCACCTCTTCTGATTTCCCTATATTTCAGCACTTCGTTGAACTACTTGTTGGCCTGTTTACTATTTCTGTTCTTTTTTTTCTGTTCCCAATTCCACGGCTTGGGAATTAGGTGATGGTGATTCACTTGGAAGTGGCTGTTCTGAATTTACCCCAAACTGACTATTTCAAGATCAAAGGCTCAACCTCGGATATGCTGCCATGGCGATTACGGTCCTGGATGAGGACCCACTCCACTAAAGTCATCTTCCTGCAGCACTTCATTTAATTGACTCTCACATTATCTCATCTAACATTGTATAGCATCATTGTATGTGTCAAATGTTGCCCACTTGGCATCCAAAGCAGCCTGGTCATCCTGGAAGGGGGTTTCCCCCCCATCTGTGGTCCCTTCTCAAGTTTTCTCACTTTTCCCCCAATGGGGTTTTGAGTTTTTCCTTGCCCTCCTGGGGGTTAAGATCAGTGGATGTTGATTGTGGTTATGTAAAGCCCTTTGAGACTGTCTGTGATTAAGGGCTATACACATAAAATTGACTTGACTCGACTTGGACCAGAATAGAAGTGGATGAGGGAAAAAGGGAGGGGCGGTGTTGACTGATATTGTGCAGATGGAAGTAGGCTGACCGGGTTGTGTTATTATGCTTATGGAAAGATAGAGTGCTGTCAAGGATGACACCCAGACTCTTGACCTGAGGGGATGGGAAAACAATGGAGGGGCCAACAGGAATGGGAAAACTGCCAACTTTGGATTGTATTGATTTTGTACTGAAAAGAATAACTTCTGTTTTGTCGCTGTTAAGCCTCATGAAATTATTAGAAAACCAGTCATTGATTTCAGATAGACAGGAGGTGACGGAGGTGGGAGGGAGTGATATGCTGGGTTTGCAGGAGAACTAGAGCTGGGTGTCATCCGCGAAGCAATGGAAAGCGATATTGAATTTTCGGAAAATGCTGCCAAGGGGAAGGAGGTATATGATAAATAATAGGGGGGCCAGGACCGAGCCTTGGGGCAAACCTGAGGTGACTGGGAGGGACTTTGATGAGAAATATTTAAGCTGGATGAACTGAGTGCGGTCTTTGAAGTATGAATGGAACCAGTTGAGGGCGGTGTGGGTGATGCCGATGGAAGAAAGTCTTTTGAGAAGGATGGTGTGTGAGATGGTGTCAAAGGCCGCAGTCAGGTTAAGAAGGATGACAATGGAGAATGAATCTGAGTCAGCTGCAATGAGGAGAGCAGAGGTGACCTTGAGTAGAGTTGATTCAGTGCTGTGAAGTGCACGGAAACCGGACTGAAAGGGTTATTGCAGGTGAGATGAGAGTGGAGTTGAGTGGCGACTACATTATCTAGGACTTTTGAAATGAATGGTAGGTAGGAAATAGGGCGGAGGTTCAGGAAATAGTACTGAGCGGCTTTTTCTTAATCTCATGAGAAAATGTACTTGGGCAAGCACAGTCGAAAAGAGTCGTGCGTTATCTCAGCCCAGCCTCACATTCTTCCCCCGGCACGGGTCTACGTCCAAGGGAAGGTCCTCTCCAGATTAATCATTGTCTGGATGGTTGATTCCCAGCTGGTCCCCAAGACTGGTATTCCACGGCTGGCCTTCTCCGGCGGGCAGTCTCTCCGTCTCTTCTGCTGGTATTCCCCTGTAATCTTGTCAGTGTGCATGTATGTGTGCTCCAAAATCAAATTATGTCTTTCAGAATGTGTTTTTGCAATGGCGTCCCCTTGAACCCTCCAATCAATCAATCAAATTTTATTTATAAGAGCACTTTTCATACATAAAATGCGGCTCAAAGTGCTGTACAATAAAAACATCCAAATTACAACGAAAAACTAAAACCCATTCCACCCACTCAACATAAACACAAGACACATCCACATACACGCCTGAACTCGCACACACACAGAACACTCGCATTCACACAACTTAATAAACCATCTTAGTAGAAAGACAGGGTAAGGCACAGAGAAACCATATGAGAAAATGTACCCAGGGTAGGTCATCCGCGCTGAGAGGGATGACGGCTCACGCCCACAGGGAGCTGCGCCAACACACAGACCCCTAGCCCAGACTGACCGGGGTAGACCCTACACATAGTGCAGAGGGCCCCGGTCCGCCGGGCCTAAGGAGCCTCCGGGATGAAGCCCCCTGTGAGAAGGCCAGCCACACCTCCCAGCGCGGAGGCCCCCCTTGAGGAAACACTGGAGCTAAAATATATAAAAGAAAATGATAATGCTAAACAAAAAAGAAGCTAAAAATTAAAGGACAATAATATAAAAAGACGAAGCTAAAATATATAAGAAAAATTATGATACTAAAAGACAGAGAAGAAGCTAAAAATTAAAAGACAATAATATAAAACGACGCAGCTAAAATATATAAGAAAAATGATGATACTAAAAGACAAAGAAGCTAAAAAAAATTAAAGACAATGATAATATATAAAATGACAATCCTGAATTAAAAGACTAAGATAAATTATTTAAAAGCCAAACAAAAAAGGTGAGTCTTGAGCAGGGGTGGGCAATTATTTTTTCCATGGGGCCACATAAGAAACATTAAATATTGTGGAGGGCCGGGCCAAAAGGCTGAACTCAATTCTGCATAATATTAATTGTATTTCTTTTTTAAAAAGCAGTAAATAGCACTGTTTTGACAAGCTGGCATTAAAGTTAAGCAATGAAACTAAATACCAAATAAACTGAAAAAATGAGGTTGCCTTACAAAAATGTATTCATTCAAATTTCTCAACACAATGGTAGACATAATATTAACATTTTTTACTATTTGTGACTCATATTAGTAAACATATTCTGTCACATTCACTTCAAAACACATTTTGAGTTCCATATACTGTTGGATAGTTGTGTAAAGGTTCTGAGCATTTTAAAGACATCACAATATTGTCTTTTTGCACCAAACATTAAGCAAGATACAACATATTGACTGTCACTGAACTGTGATTTTGAGAAAAAGTGTCCCAGTTCATTGTTATCTGGTGCCGTTTTTATATTTCTCTGCATGTTTCGTCTGGTAATGCCGACTCAAATTGTAGTCCTTCAACACGGCGATCTGCTCCCCGCAAACTAAACACACAGCTTTACCTCTAACTTCAGTAAATAAATACTTCGCTGTCCAATTTTTGTTGAAAATTCTACATTCGGCATCTACCTTTCTTTTTGTAGCCTGAGCGGACATTTTTGAGGACGAACGTTGTCTTGTTGTGATTCAATCGCGCGCATGTCTTGATAAACGCATTACGTCATTATGTGCGACGCACATTGTGCGGGAATAAAAAAAAAAAACAATTTCAGAATAAAAGCAGTGCAGCTTTCGCCCATGAATGAGGTGAAATTAAAAAGTATGTTTATTTTGAAATTTCCAATTAACCTTCCACTCGCGGTCAGAGTCAACCAAAGGTATGTGGCCCGGGCCATACAATGCCCAGGTCTGTCATACGGGCCAGTCAGTGCCACCCGGCGGGCCGGATGTGGCCCGCGGGCCGTGCAATGCCCAGGTCTGGTCTTGAGCCTCCTTTTAAAAATATCAACAGTCTCTGCGGACCTGATGTCCTCCGGCAGGCTATTCCATCGACGAGGACCAGAATGGCTGAATGCAGCCTCGCCATGTGTTCCAGTCCTCACCCGAGGAATAATTAACAGGCCGGTGCCAGAGGACCTCAGGGTCCGCGAGGATGGCCCAAGACCGTTAAGGCATTTAAAAACTAATTGAAGAACCTTAAAATCAATCCTGAAACACACGGGGAGCCAATGCAGCGATTTTAAAACTAAATCCAGTGCCCAATTTGGTATGTTTGCATCTCTATGTCCTATGTGGAGAATGTGCTTTGTCATATTTGTCCATGAAGTGCTGTCTGGCTTGTCATCAGTTTGTAATGTGCAGACTGAATATGTATGATGTGAATGTGAGTGTAGGTCATGAAAATACTATGTTCACACATTTATAAACTAAGTAATATAACTTTAGCATGTGAAAATAATATCATAAATCAGTAAAGACCATGACTACAATCAGTCATTCCTATGCGTAGTAGAATTAGAATTAGAATTAGAAATCCCTTTATTGTCATTGTACTCAAGTGTGCAACGAGATTAGAAGGCTCCCCTCTCCAGTGCAATACAACAATAAGACAGACAAATATATAAATTAGATTAATAAATAAGAGAGTGCAATGGAATTTAGTACAGAATAGGGTATATAAAAACACATCACGATGCTGTTCTGCAAGGTAAGGGTGTTCTCGTGTGTGTGTGAGAGTTCAGAATGGAGATGGCTCTCGGAAAGCAACTGTTTCTCAGTCTATTGGTCCTCGATTTGATGCATCTGTAGCGCCTGCCAGAGGGCAACAGGTCGAACAGGTGTGAGTTTGGGTGGGTATTGTCTTTGACGATGTTGAGAGCCCTTCTGAGGCACCGGGCGGTGTAGATGTCCGACAGTGAGGGGAGAGGGCAGCCAATAATCCTTTGCGCTGTTTTGACTGTCCTCTGGAGCCTCACTCTGTCGGCCTCAGTGCAGCCGCTGTACCAGGTGGAGACACAGTACGTCAACAGGCTCTCAATGGACGAGTGGTAGAAGGCTAGCAGCAGCTTCCTGTCCAGGTTGAATTTCCTGAGGACTCTCAGGAAGTGCAGACGCTGGTGGACCTTCTTTACCACTGCTGTGGTGTTGTGAGTCCAAGAAAGGTCGTCGGAGATCTGTACTCCCAGGAACTTGAACGTGTGGACCCTCTCCACACACACGCCTTCGATGCAGAGGGGGGGCGGCACCGTCTTGTTCCTCCTGAAGTCGACGACAATCTCCTTTGTTTTTGCAGTGTTAAGGTGCAGTCTGTTGTCCTTGCACCAAGCTGTCAGTCTCTTTACCTCCTCTCTGTAGGCTGTCTCGTCACCTTCCGAGATCAGACCGACCACTGTCGCGTCGTCAGCAAACTTGACGATGGTGTTGTTGCCATGGGCCGGGCTGCAGTCGTAGGTGTAGAGGGCGTATAGGAGAGGGCTCAGCACGCATCCTTGAGGGGAACCGGTGCTCAGCATGCAGGTGGAGGACGTGTAGGGGCCGAGCAACACAGTCTGGGGTCTGTTGGTCAGAAAGTCCTTAATCCAGATGCGTGTGAGGGCAGGGAGGCCGAGAATGTCAAGTTTGGCGACGTGGATGTCTGGGATGATTGTGTTGAATGCCAAGCTGTAGTCCACAAAGAGCATCCTTGCATAGCTCTGCTGTTGTTCCAGGTGGCCCAGCACAACATGCAGAGCAGTGTTGATGGCGTCCTCAGTGGATCTGTTAGCCCAGTATGCAAACTGGTAGGGGTCCAGAGTGGGAGGAAGGCAGTCCCTGATGTGCTGGAGAACCAGCCTCTCGAAGCACTTCATGATGACTGGTGTGAGAGCAACAGGACGGTAGTCATTCAGGTGGACGGCTGGTGACTTTTTGGGGACAGGAATAATGATGGAAGTTTTCAAGCAGGAGGGGATGACTGCTTGAGCCAGGGAGCGGTTGAAGATCCTGCAGAATACATGTGACAGTTGGTGGGCACATGTTTTGAGGACCTTGCCTGGTATTCCGTCGGGTCCAGTAGCTTTCCTGGGGTTAACAGCCAGGAGCGCGCGCCTCACATCGTGTTCCTCTACGGTGAGTGGGGGGGAGTTGGAGCATGAAGTGCGGGGGTGTGACGGTTGGGGCGAGTCAAAGCGAGCAAAGAAGCAGTTAAGCTCCTCTGCCAGCGATGCACTCGGGTCTGCAGAGGTCGTGCTGCTGCCACGGAAGTTGGTGATGCTCCGTAGACCCTGCCACACCTCCCGTGGTCTGTTACTGGCAAGGTGGGCCTCCAGCCTCCCCTTGTAGGTTGCCTTGGCTAGCTTGATGCCTTTGCTCAGGTCAGCACGAGCCACCCTGTACTGGGCTTTGTCGCCTGACCTGAAGGCAGCGTCACGGGCCTTGAGGAGAGAGCGAACCCTGCTGGACATCCAGGGCTTCGCATTTGGGAAGGTCCGTATAGTCCTGTGTAGGGACACAGTTTCCATGCAGAACTTGATGTAGTCCACTACACAATGTGTGTAGACATCAAGGTCCTGATGATCAAAGAGGCCCCAGTTTGTGTCTTGAAAGCAGTCCTGTAATTCACTCATGGCGCCGTCACGCCAGGTTTTCACAGTCTTTGTGGTGGGCCTGAATCTGCGCCTGAGAGGGATGTATGCAGGTGCGAGCTGCAAGGACAGGTGGTCTGACTGGCCGAGGGGGGCGAGTGGGAGGGCCCTGTATGCGTGCTTGATGTTCGAGTACACATGGTCGAGAGTGTTGTCTCCCCTCGTTGGGCACTTGACATGCTGGTGAAACTCTGGGAGTACAGTCTTTAAATTGGCCTTATTAAAGTCTCCCGCTACTACGTGAACGCCATCAGGGTGGGCCCGCTGATGTTTATTGATGACGCACGCGAGTAGCGAGAGCGCCGTGCTAGTGCTAGCGTCGGGAGGGATGTAAACAGCTGTGACAATCACGACCGTTAGCTCCCTCGGGAGAAAATAAGGCCGGCATTTAACGGACATGAACTCGATGTCGGGGGAAGAGTGCTTCTCGACGATCGTGCTATCGCCGCACCAGTTCTCATGCACGTAAACACAGAGCCACCCCGCCCCGTCTCTTACCGGTGTCCCTTGTCCGATCCGCGCGATGTAGCGAGCGCCCGGCCAGCTGGATGCTAGCATCGGGGACGTCTGCGTGCAGCCAGGATTCCGTGACGACGATCACACTGCTGTCTCGCACATAGCGGTTTCCCAGGATTTGTAATCCCAGGTCGTCGATTTTGTGGACCACGGATCTGGCGTTGGTGAGGTACAGACTCGGCAGTGGTTGCCTATGGGGCTGCCGTCGCAGCCGTTGCAAGACACCGGACCTGCAGCCCCGCTTCTGCTTCCTCTCTCTGCGTCGCCTGCGCCGCCTCCCGGTCCCGATGACAAGCCACGGTGAGCCGGGCAGCCTCGCCAGTTCGTCCGGAATTTTGCGATCATAGCATATTCAGTAAATATAAACCTGCTAAATTAAATAATTGACATTCTGTCCCATAAATGTTTAAAATGCCGGTAATTGCCATACAATCCTTCAAGGGTCGACGAGCGATGTTCGGGAGGAGGAGCAGTGGTGGTGGTGCGTTTCCCTCGGGCATGTGTCGGTAAATCCAGCGGAGTTCAGCGGCAGTGGATTGAAGTTGTCCTGACACAGGTTGATGACATGACAGGAACAGGCAGAAGTGCGAGAAGCAGACTGGCCTGCGGGTCCACATGGCAGACAGGTGCTAACTTTGATAGGTAAGCTAAACTTTAGCCACAGTAGACGCGTCAGCGACTATGCAATCGGTGGGTGGCATTCATGAGAATCGGGATCGCTCAACATACAGATAATAATAAATAAAATCACTGTAACTGGAGGGATTGTAAACTGCTAAAGCAGGTACAACAAGCGGATCCAAAAAATTTCTGAGAGTTACCGGTGAGCAGTGGCAGCCAAACGTGCCAGCGTCCACTCAACCGGGAGTTGATTCAATATTCACAATATTTTATTATTTTGTCGTACAGTTGTTTAAAAATGGCTCGCTATCGCCCCCTAGAGAAAAAAAAACAACAAAAAAAAACAGCCCCATATCTCTGTTTCACCAAACTGAAAATTTGATGAAGTGTGTACAAAGCCAAGACCTAATAAAAAGTCTCATGGAGCCGTATGCTAAATTGAACAGGAAGTCGGCCATTCTAAATTTATCAGAATCCGAAATCCTTTTATTGTCATTGTACAGTGTGCAACAAGATTAGGGAGCTCCCCTCTCCAGTGCAATACAACAATAATTTAATCAAATATATAAATTAGATAAATAAGAGAATAAATATTGTGATGGAAAATAGTATGAAATTGGAGAAATACAACACAATACGTCGCTGTTCAGCAAGGTAAGGGTGGTCGTGTGTGTGTGCATGTGTGTGAGAGTTCAGAATGGTGATGGCTCTCGGAAAGAAAATGTTTTTCAGTCTATTAGTCTTTGATTTGATGCACCTGTAGTGCCTGCCAACAAATTTACTTCAAACATTGACGAGGCTTTGAAAACAAAAGCTGCTCTAACTTTAACTACAAGCAAATTCCTCTTGAAGATTCCTCACGTTATTTCTCGGAAATATTTCACATTTCCAACGTGCCAGTACCCCAACGTTGTCCGGGTGGCGAGGGCCCTTTATAGCTGCTCGCAGTTTTTAATTAATTTTTTTAAATCAATGGTGATGACAGTGAAATATGTCTTGTCTGGTATCATGATAGCTGGAGGATATTTTGTCATGATATTTTAGTCAGGCCTGATAACAGTGATGTATGCTGATTTAAGGCTACTTTTATTTTGAAATGCCGTATCACATTTTGGTGGGACCGCATTTGATGGACAACTGGGGTTGTCTAGTGTCCCCCAAAATGGGTCTGATATCACGATAGCTCGAGGGTATTTTGAAATGATTATTTTAAAATCAGTGTTGATGACAATGAAATGTGCATATTTCAGGTGGGTTTTTTTTTTATTGTGAAATTACACATCAGATTTTGATGGGACCATTTTTGATGAACAGCTGGGGTCGTCTAGTGTCCAACAAAACTAGTCTGGTATTACGACAGCTCCAGCTCTTTTATTTTAAAATGCCTCCTTACATTTTGATGGGACTACTTTTGGTGGAAAGCTGTGTTGTCTTGTGTCCTCCAAACCTGGTTTGGTATTACCATAGCTAGAGGATATTTTTTAATGAAATTTTAAAGTCAGGCATGATGACAGTGAAATGTGCAGATTTCAGGCAACTTTTAGTTTGAAATTACAAATTAGATTTCGATGGGACCACTTTTTATGGACAGCTGGGGTAGTCTCGTGTCCCACAAAACTGGTCTGGTATCACGATAGCTCGAGCTATTTTTTTTTTAACTCAGTGGTGATGACCGTGAAATAAGCGAATTTCAGGCTACTTTTATTTTGAAGTGCCACATCACATTTTGATGTGACCACTTTTGGTGGACAGCTGGTGTGGTCTAGTATCCCCAATCCTGGTTTGGTATCACGATAGTTTGAGGATATTTTTTAAAGATTTTTCTTTTAAATCAGTGTTGATCACAGTGCATATTTCAGGTGATTTTTTTATTTTTAAATGCCACATCAAATTTTGAAGTGACCACTTTTTGTGGACAACTGGGGTGGTCTGGTGTCCCGCAGAACTTGTCTGGTATCACGATAGCTTGAGGATTTTGTAATGATTTTAATTTTTTTAATCATTGGTGACGACAGACAAATAAGCAAATTTTCACGCTTTTATTTTTAAATATCCCATCAGATTTTGATGGGACCACATTTGTTTTTACGGTTCCGTCACCACGCGAGTGGCTACCTGCTAAAGCAGCACGGCTCACTATTTGAGCCTTTTTCGCGTGTTTTTTCCTTTACCCAGTTTTATTTATTTTACCTCATCGCAGCAATGGACATCCAAATTGCGGTGGTTTTATTGCTGCTGGGGGCTGTTTTTTGCGTGATCGTGTCCGGAGATGTCACTGGGAGCTACGGATCAATCGTTTACACAAGAGATCAGCTGTTAGCACTTCGTGCTAACCCCGTGCCGACTCCCGGAGCGAGACCCGATATCCCCCACGAGTTGAGGAGGAAGAGACGGGGGATGTCGCGCGGGGGCGAAACGCCAGGCAAAGAGGAGGCGTGACCACCCCGTCCTCCTGTCCGTTTTTATGGGAAATGTTAGATACCTTCCCAAGAAAATGGACGCGGCACGAGAGGAACTTCCAATGAGCTAGCTTGCTGATGTTCACGGATTCATGGCTAACAGACCTAACGCCGGACACCGTCGTGGAATTTGACGGCTTCCAAATACTACTTGCGGACAGGACACTGGAAAGCGGTAAGAGGAAAGAGGAGGGCTGGCTGTGTTTGTTAATGATAGATAGTGTAACCCTAGGCACATCACAGCTAAGGAGCAACTTTCCAGTCGGGACAATGAGCTGCTAGCTGTTAGCATGCGTCCATACTTGACAAGCATCGCGAGTTAACAAGGACGTGCACGTAACAGGTGCGTGAGTAAACTGCTTAAAACTTTGATCGTCATTCAGCTGACCTACAAATTGAGACGCTACAGTCAGTTTGACGTTTTTGTTTGCTTGATTGTGGATTGACATGGAGGAACAAGACAGTGGAAAGCGGACATTAAAAATGACGGAGAAAAGCTGTAGAAGATCACAAGCCTAAACGGATGCAGGCACGCAGGTGCAAATTTGCTCAATTGACCTCCATGCAACGTCAAATTGAACAATTGATGGAGGATGATGCAAATGTTGACGCTGTAAAAAACTGAGCTTCGTGTTTGCTTTAGCGGCATGGAGCAAGAATTTGTGGACCTCAATTCCGGTGTGCAAAATTTAAAGACTGAAGAGGATTTTGCCGATGACCAAAATAACTGGTTTGATCCAAAAAATGTAATTAATGGAAATGTGAGCAATGGAAGAAGGACGTTTTGAAACGTGCAGAGGAAGGATGCAATAAACAAATATCACCTGATGATAGTAGATCTGCATCAACTAACTACACCCATAGAAGTAGAAGTAAAGAATCTAACAGACAGAAGCTCACTTCTGTCAACGTCTTCAATTAAATTAAAGGCTCAAATGGAACGAGCATGTTTAAAGGCAAAGGCTGCTGATTTACAACAAAGGTTGGCACTTGAGCAAGAAGAAGCTGCAATTAAGGCAAAGAAGCAAATGCATGCAATGCAAACGGCACTCCCTGAGTCTGATGCTAAATTGGATGTCTTGAGAAGATATGAAAATACCCAGGAGGATGGTATCCACATTCCTGATGAGTGTGTTACAATTTAAACAAGGAAAAACATTCAATTACCATCACAGCCTATCAGAGCAACAAGCAGTGTTGACCTGAAATGCTCCCACTTCGACTATTCCAATGGCTAGATTTCCACATCAGACAGAAAGTAGAGAACAACAGGGACATGTGCTTGATGGCCTTTGCCAAGCAATCTCACAGCAAGCCAGTGTCGCAGAATACTTAGCAAAGAGTCAAAAAGCATCGCTACTTCCCGAACTTTCCATTCCTACGTTTAAAGGCGACCCTCTGCATTATAAAACCTGTATAGGTGCCATTGAACATGGGATTGAAGGCCGTACAAGTGATAACCGTGATCATCTTCAATTTTAGCTGCAGTATACTAGTGAACAACCACATGAGTTGGTGAAGAGCTGCATCCATATGGAACCTCTGACAGGATATACCAAAGCAAAACAAATCTTGAAGGAGTTTTATGGTGATGACTTCATGATAGCAGAAGCATATTTAAAGGAAGCCATGGATTGGCCAACAATCAAGTCTGAAGATGGTGTTGCACTTCAGTCTTTCACATTATTCCTTATGGGCTGTTTGAACATAATGGCAGATGTTAATTACATGGAGGACTTGGACAACATGGCTAATATAAAGGCATTGGCAAACAAACTTCCATACAGACTTATAGAATCTTGGAGAAAATTTGCCTGCAATCTCCAAGAAAGAACAAATAGAAGAGTGAAGTTTAAGGATTTTGTTGACTTTGTTGACAAGCACGAAAGATTCTATAAAACAGAAAACAAAATCACAACACACAGAAACACCAAAATCAAAGAAAGTCTTCACAACAGTCATTGTGCCCGCCAAGATGGAAAACAACAAAACCACCACGCCAAAGGCAGAACCTGTTTCAGTGGATGCTATTGCCAAACCATGTGCTAATTGTAATGGAGAGCAACAGTCTCACAATTTGTAAGGAATTTAGGAGAAAGCATCACAAGGATAAGATTGACTTCTTGAGGAGCAAGGGTCTGTGTTTTGCATGTTTGATGCACGGTCGCATTAGCAGTTGCTGGAAACAAAAGCTTCAATGTCAAGAATGCTCTAGACTGCATCCTACAGCACTACACATTGTCCATAAACTTCTGCAAAGAAACAGCCTAAGACGATTGTGAATAGCAGTACCTATTAAGCGCCCTCGTACAAACAACAGAAACCTGGGGTGTCACTGGGGCCTGTAAATAGGACTGCATCCTTTCAATAATTCCGGGATGGGTCAAGGCACAAAAAGGAACCAAGACAGTGACGACTTACTGTCCGGTTTAAAAATGCCCTGACGCCTTTTTTTAGACTGAAATAACTTACTAAAGTTTTCGTTTTGTGCCATTCAGAATGGGAGAGGGAGCCAGGAGGCGAAACAGCCGTCTTGCCAGTTCAATCCCGCACACCCTCTGACTCTCACCCTCCGTTCTGCCTTTTTATTGAAACTAACTCATCAATAACTAATCACCAGAAGACAGAAAAGCATCAACAACTAATCACCAAGAGACAGAAAACATCAATAACTCACGGTATAAAGGTCAGTTTAACTAAAGCATCAATAACTAATCACCAGGGACTCCAGCAGGCAGAAAATCATAACCCAAGGTCAGTTTAACTAAACACATCTTCAGGATACGGTGTCTGTGTGTGTGTGTGTTAAAATAACAAGTAAGTGTCTCTGTGTGTGTTAAACATTAATGAGTGTATAAAAACATGATTATGAATACACAAACTGATTACCTATCCTCAGCCCATCTTACATTTCCCCCCTGTTGTGGATTTAAAAATCATGTCCTTACGGCTTTAAGACAGATCATCATAATGAAATCATACAACAGTGTGATCATCAGTGGAGGAGCGAAAACCTCACATTAGGGAAAAATTCCCCTCCTCCCTTCCGGCGTAGAATGAGATCCTCATAATTTGATGACCATCAGGGAATAAAACTTGTCCCTGGGGTGACTTGGTGGAGGCCCTTGCCTCGTTGTAGGAGAGGACAGCCGTCCTTACCTCCCGGATCTTCGTGTATGGTGTGTGTGTGTGTGCACGTGTGTGGACAGGGGCAAGAAGTCCATGTGTTTTTACGTTTTAGTGTCCAGTTTGAGTTCGTCATTCTCAACATTAATCAGGTTGTAACGGTACATTTGGGCAACAAACCTACGATTAACCATCATCTTTGTCATAAAAATAATGCAACATGAACAGACTAAACATAACAAAATGAAAACTATAATTATCCCTATATATTGTTTTTTTAAATTCTTCATAGTGGTCATAACATCAATAATTGTTTCATTTTTATTAAAAATTTAAATGCAGTAATGTACTCCAATCAAGGCTGATATTCCTTTGTTATGTACGTCATTAATTTCCAAACAATATCTAATCTTTTTGTTCTGTGGCTTCAACATATTTATCATCTCATCAATATTAGCACCACAGAGTACTGAGTTTCGAGATCCTCACAATAGTCGTTCTCAAAATGATATATTTTTTTATCAATTTAGCTTTGTTAAGGTAAGATATTTTATTGACAATCTAACATTAATATGCAAAGAACATGTACATTAGTACGAAATGTAAAAAAAAATTGTGGTGGGGGGGGTGCGAATTGTTTTCTTCTTGGTAGGGGGGGCATGACAGGAAATAATTGAGAACCACTGGTCTAGTCACACACCAGCTCGGGTTCATTCCCTACCAGAGAAATGACATTCCATGTCCCCAGAGCTAGGCGCTTTATGTTGCCGGGGATTGGACTGCCTTTGACTGCCTCCTAGCTCAAAGGAAACCCAAATTCTTTGGTCCCGCCCACTGGTAGTGAGCCGAAGCCCTTGTATTAAATAATAAATAAATACATAAAATAAAAAAATTAATAAATTTAAAAAACGGACCGATCCACTGCTTGGGTTAGTTTGACCCACCTTGAGATCCGTTCCCACTCAGTAACAGTGTCTACAAGCCACTGCCACCAGGCCAGTGAACCGACGTCCAGGCAGTGACAAAAAACGTGATCAAATTACATTGCTCATCATAAGGTGTTTGTGAGACGCTCTTTGTATGTTTCCTCAATTAAGACCTGTTTTCCATTGGTGTATTTGAAAAAAGTGGTGAACCTGTTAAATTCACTACAAAACGTTAAGAAGATGAAAGTAATGTTTGAAGGAATATTATTTTTCTATCGACATGCCGGCGGGCGGGCACAGATAGAGAGTGATAAAGCAGCACCACCCGCGCGGGGCGTGCTGACGAAAAGGCAAGCGCTCCTCCTCTCATCGCGTCCTTATTAAGACAGAAAAAAGACGCTGTTGAATTTGACCTATTCGCAGTTCGAGCAGGTGCTTAACGCTGGAGAATATCACCACTTCGAAGTTCGAACTGCTGTTGAAACGGAGAGGTAAGTGTTTTTCGTTTGTTTTTATTCAAAACATGCCTCGAGTGCATTTGTTCATGGTTAGAGATAGTTGTGTGGAAAACACTATACAAAGTAGCACCATGGATGTGGGCCTACAACACTGGCCTAGCAAACATGTGCTCCTACATCGACATAATTGACGAGCTCCAGTTAAGCATTGAATAATTATAAAACGTCATGGTGCTTTTACTCATTTAAAGAACTAAACCGACGCGTATTTTCATCCGGTGGTCAGGTTTGCATTGAATGTGAGCACGAGGGACGCTAGCTTGTTGCGTTAGCTTTGCGGAGCTAACAGCTTGCACTTTTGTTATAGAACAACAGAATGCAAGTACCATGATAATTTCTGTCATTAATTTTTGTGTAAGACACGATGTTCACTGGTTAATTACATGATTCTTAAAGCAAAGGTTACTGTGAATGCAATTTTGGTAAGATTTTTGTAGTCACACTGCATAAATCTGTCTGTCTGTTGTTTAAACTTCAATATAAACTATTATGGTTGAAATCATTAATTGGGATGGAGGGATTGATATTTTTTTAATTTATAATTTATTTTTCTTACACTGATATTGTTAAAACTCCATTTAGCCTATAGTATTAATAATTCTCAACACAAAACTGTCTTTTTTCTTTATAGAATAAACAATGCCTTCCCTGAGATGCAGGAAGTCCCCAAAGCAGGATACTATTGAACATGCAGTCAAGGGTCTGGACAAGACTGCAGAGTTAGAAGCGAAGTATATAAACTCATTTAAAGGTATGATGTTAACGCTTTTGCTAAGATATATTATTGTTTTCTGATAACCAAGCTGACATTGTTTTTTAAGTGGTTATTTTACATTAAGAGTGTCTTGACCTTTTCTTTTGTCAGTTTCAAGTTATTTCAGTGAGCGTGAAACCTGATGGTAGGAGTTCTACCTAAATTAAGGCTGTACTTGATGACGCCCTCCGGCATTTTTATACCACAATAGACCAGTGAACAAGTCCGATATTGATAGTCTAGTGTAAAGCACGTTATACGTCACAGAGATCACGTGACGCGATCCAATATGACTGTGTATACAGTGTATGTCATTGTTATGAAACTAAATAATCTTAAAGTTTTTTTTTTACGTAACCAGGTGCCATTGACATTTGTACTTTCAGTCCTAATACATACTGGCTAATGCAATGCTGGAAAATGAATTTTGGCTGGTCTGTTCCTTTAAAATCATAAAGAAGGGCTCTGCTCTATCCCTCACAAGAAGCAATGTTTCAAACCACCCTACATTAGTATAGTGGCCCAAATGAATATGATGACTCCTTATTTGTGTGCTTAAAAATATGACGAAGCTATCTTGATTTCCCTGTTAACTAGGTCGAGGAGTATTTACCAAGGCCCCTTTCAGGAAAGACGACTTTATTCTTTATTATGGAGTACAGAGGAAAATTGATAGATTCTGATAAATCTCAATGCAGGAAGATGGATGGAAGAGGCACTGTCTTTTTGTTTGACTTCCGCCGGCAAGAAAAAACTTGGAGGTGAGGCAAAGATTGAGATGTTATCTTATTTTTGTTTTTATTTAAAAAAATAAACACATACTCATCCCATAAGTGTTAGGGGAAAAATCATTCTCTAAGCAAAAATGTATACCGTATTTTCGCACCCAAAAGACGCGCCGTGTCAAAGGGCGCAACACCTGTTGAGGCCGCTATTTCTGTCTTTGTAACATATACTGGACGCACCGCCTGACAAGACGATAGCACAGCTGCTGTTAGCATAGCATGAACTTGGCAGAGCTGCCCACACTGACACAGCCGATAGCAGCCTACTATGCCCCAATAACATGAGCAATCACCCCATTGTTGCAGCAGACGCCAAGTCTCTATTGACAATAGCTGACAATGGCTCAGGCCAATATTAGGTGCATTGGCAATAGCCTACAAAGCAACGTCAGGGGAGGGACTTGGCTGCTCACCACACTCCTTAGAGTCACGGTTTCAAAAAAAAATAAAAAACTCATCATACAAGCAAACAATGAAACATAGAAATAAGATTAACACAAACATGTATCTCTCATGCCATCAATATACCCAAAAAAAATGAAAATAATACAAAAGCCACTCAGCCTTAGCTAATTCAAGCAATGCATTCTGGGAGCAGAGACCCACAATCCCATAGCTGTTTAGAGAGATTTGCATGGCTGTTTAAAGAGATGTGCTGTTATGCTTTGGACTTTTTGTCTGTTGTCTAAACCTGGGACGTTTCTTGCTTGCAATAACATAAATGATAAGACAGACTAAAACATTGTGGACAGCTGCCCTTTGTCCAGCTTTTTCCAACACCATCACCCAAACATTATAGTCAGATGGTGTATTTGTCACGGTCGATTGTAAGCATGGACAACTCACTCTTTGCCCAGCAGGGTGTGCTAACATGCACTTCCAACAGCTCGTTGATGACAAGGGCTGATGGACGTGAGTGGTACTTTGTCCATTTAATGGACGCATCGACTGACAAGCTTTGTTTGCTTATGACTGCGAAAATACGGTAATTACTTTTATTCATGCGTTGAATCTGTACAAATGAAAATATAGACCATGAAGTCTCAAAGACAAGCTGTTAATAGGGTCTGATTCCAATAGAAATTTCTTGTATGATTTGATTTAGAAGATTTAAAAATTGTGGATTTCCTATTTTTATGTTTTGTGTACACAAGATTGTCTCAAAGATTAATTTCTGACATTGATTGAATAATTGTTTTTTTTTTTTTTTAAATCTATTTTAAGTGTTGATGCCGCTCAAGAAGATGGCAGTCTGGGAAGACTGGTTAATGATGACCACATGCACCCCAACTGTAAAATGAAGAAGAAGACAACAGAGGACAGACCACACCTCTGTCTGTTTGCGCTCCGAGACATTGATGTTGGCGAAGAAATAACTTAAGACTATGGACCAGCTGGCCTTGGAGAACACAGGTTTGTAAGATGCATCTTTAAGTACAATAACAGAGCCCACTTGTGGTGTTCTGGTGATGTAGTTTCCAATTAGTTTGGCAATCTAATAAATGTATGTTGAGGTTTCTATGGAAGTTGAACATGCTGACTGACTGGGGGAGTTCTCCATTGTCCACTATCTGTAATTCAAATTTGTGGGTCTGAGTCAAAGTTTGGCTCTTCAGGAACAACGAACTGGTCAGGGAGTGACAGTATTACAAAGTTCTGCGTTACTCTTTTCTGGGCGGTGGCCCTGTTAGGCCATCATATGCCATATTGCAAATATCCCCATTGTGGGACTAATTAAGGACATCTTTATGTTGTGGTTTCCCTACCAGAACCAGCACCAACCCTGTATATTCATGATATAAAACACTGTTTCAATTTGATATTTAGCCTTTCTATACTGTAAAAATAGAAGACCCCAGGCTTTCCTGCGCCCCCTTGCCCAATTGGTGGTGTTCAGGAGACAACCTGGGACTGAAATATCAGTCACAACCAGTGTTGTTTTCGTCACTGATGACTATGACGAAAATACTTCGTTAACGCCCCTTTTTTAATGACGATGACAAGCTAAACGAGGTTCTTTTATGACGAAAACATGACGTGATGTACATGAATTTTTTTCGTTGACGAGACAAAATTGTTAGCATGTGGTTCATAAATTATTTTATGTTGCTTTTAGTGAAATAAAGCCACAACAGTTGCCCAACAAAATGTTTTGCTTCTCTGCTTATTTTGGAGCAGTGAGCATTGATTCCACTGTTGCCACTTTTTTCTGTTTGTAATGAAGAATCCTTTGTAGTCCATCCAAAAGTCTTTGTTATTGGGTGGAAACCTTGAATGCCTTGTTTTAACTCAAATGGACTTAAACCCATCCATCCATCCATCCGTTATCTGTACCGCTTCTCCTCACTAGGGTCGCGGGGGGTGTTGGAGCCGATCCCAGCTGTCTTCGGCAGTAGGCGAGGTACACCCTTGAATTGGTGTCCAGCCAATCGCAGGGCATACATAGACGAACAACCATCCACGCTCACACTCATGCCTAGGGGCAATTAGAGTGTCCAAGCAACTTGCCATGCATGTTTTAAGAATATGGGAGGAAACCGAATTACCCAGAGGAAACCCACGCAGGAAGGCCGGAGCCAGAATCGTACCTACGACCTCAATATTGTGAGGCCATCCTGCTAACCAGTTGGGCCACCGTGCCGCTTGGACTAAAACCTTTGTGAATAAATTGACGAAAACTAGGGTAAAACTTTTTTTGCGTTTCCGTCGATTAAAACTGGACTAAAACCCTTTTTTTAGTTTTCGTTGACTAAAACTGGACTAAAACTATAACGAATTGGGATGACTAAATGTGATGTAAACAAATCAGCACTTTGTCCAAATGACTTGGACAAAATCTAAAATGCCTGCCAAAAACAACACTGGTCACAACACGCGTCTACAGAAGATTAATTGGCATGGGCGAAATTAATTAGTTTTATTTCATTCATGAGCTTATGTTTTGTTTTGGGTGGCTAAGGCTTAAAATGTGTAAAAATCTTATCCAACCTCAAATATAATTAATTCAATAAATTTATGATGCTACTAAAACATCGAAGCAGCCTCCTCCAGGCTTTACAGACTCAGAAATGGAGGTATGCGTATCGTGTACTCATCCTGTCGTGTCTCGAGATGTTAAAATTGCAGTTAGATAGACGTGTGCTGATTAGACAAGACTTCTAATATATCTGGTGTCACAGGATATTTGTCAGTGAATGTGTATGTCTGGTTTGAGGCTCACTCAGCTTTTTCTTGTGTTGTGGGGTCCAGTTGAGTTGAATTGCGTGTCAGGTATGTTGGCCATCTGACACCCAACTGTCAGGTTTGTGTTTGTGGGGACCCCGTAGAGCCATTTTTATTGTTGACATAAATCATAGCTAATCATCTTTTCCTTCATTATCATATGAAATACAGTTAGGAGTTGTATGTGCCTTTACTATGTTATAATCTTAGAACCTACCAGCCACTACAGGTGTCCGACAAGAAGACTTTTGGCTGTCCTGTGCTCCATTGCGCCCCTGGTGGCGTTCAAAAGACAACCTGTGACTGAAATATCAGTCACAACATATCTCTACTGAAGATTAATTGTCATGCGCTAAAGTAATTGGTTTTGTTTCATTCGTGAACTTGTTAGTTTTTGTTTTGGGTGGCCAAAGCCTAAAATGTGTAAAATTCTGATCCATTTTCTTTTTTTAATTCATTAAATTAATATTCAACTTGTTCATTAGGATGGAGGACAACCGACAATGACTGAATCGGCTGAGGTTGATGCCACCAGAACATCGAAGCAGCCTTCTCAAGTTTTGACAGACTCTGAAAAGGAGGTATGCGTATCATGTGGTCATCCTGTCGTGTCTTGAGATGTTAAAATTACAGTTAGATAGACCTGTGCTGGTTGGACAAGTTTTCTAATATATCTGGACATAAATCGTAGCTAATAATATTTTCCCTCATCATCATATGATATACAGTTATGCCTAGTATATGTCTTTACTATGTTACAATCTAAGAACCTACCAGCCACTACAGTTCTCTCATTGGGAGACTTAAGCTTTCGTCAGGTTGTCGACTGCTGCATTGCCCTCTTATTGGCTTTAAGTACACAACCTGTAACTGAATTATCTGTCAGAACAGAACCTATGTGTCTACAGCAGGTGATTTGGCATGTGGATTCTTCAGATTTTTAGAAAATAGGTAAAATTGTGATCAAAAGTTTAAAATGTCTAAAATTCTGGTATAGTTTGCAATAGTATATCTATTAAATCATTTCAAAACTTCTTAACAAGGATGGAGAACATTGGCTGTGACCGAATTGGTTGAGGTTTAGATTACCAGGACCATTGAGCAGCCTCCTCGGGATCTACAAATTTAGGAATGAAGATATGCATCCCATGTTACAATCCTGTTATGGCCCGAGGTTTTGAAGTTGCAGTTACATATTGGGCTGGGCGATATGGCTGATAAGTACATAGCGATATAAGTATTTCATATGGGTCCATCGATACACATTGAATTCTTTTTTTATATTATTTTATTTATTATCGTTTTTATTTTCCAATATTTTCACTGCCCTGTTAAAAAAACATTTAATGTAGTTTTCCTCCCGGGAGCTTTTTGTTACGGTCAATTAATTTTGTTATTACATTATTTTGTCATATCATTCATCAATATTTTAGTTTTTTTTTTTTTTCAAATAGAATTAAGACCTTTTTCTGTGCAGATTCCTCTGGGGATTAAGTATTTAATGGGTTCTCAATTTTCTCTTGGACTCTGATGCAACCCAGTCTCCTCCCTTGGACAAAAAATATGGGCTGAATCTTCCTTGGAATAACGACACAGATTCTGACGAATCATTGTCAAATCCTGCCCCTGAACTTTGCGCCTCAGACCCAGACCATATTACTATCCCAAGGCTCAGGAGGACCAAAAGTATACAGGTAAACAACCCATATAGATTTCAGGGAATCTTACAAGCAAATTGCATATATTTTATTGGTCTCCTGCCTTCTATCCTTTATATTTCGTTGTTGTTGTTTTTTAGATTAAAAAAACAGGCTGACTTTGGAATGGATAAGCATTATTACTCCAACTCAGATGACAGTGGAGATGAATATATTCCGGATACAAGTGAGGCCTCTGATTCAGACGGAAGTGAATCTTTGAAAATTGTGGACCCTCTCTTGAAGTCTAAGAATGCCTTCAGAGATTTTTCTCCCACACCACGAATCTCAAAAGCCACCTCAACGCAGGTTGTTAATCAAGGGCGTTCACCCGTTCGGAGGAGTAGCAGCACTGGTGTGATTCTTGAATTCTATGGCTCTTCAAATATTTGTGCAGTTTAACACAAATCATCCAAAATAGAATTCAAGCACATCTGTGACAGAAATTCAAATTCAGAAGTCAAAGAGAGAGAACAAAAAAAAAAATCTAATGCTGCGCTTCTTCCGAAGACATATACTGTAAACATTAAATGTATGTTAGGACAATCTTGAAAAAAGTATTAGAACACCCTTTACTTTTATTTCTTGTTAATTTTATTAACCAAAATATGTCCATTTTTATTACAGATTAATGAATACAAAATTAAAACTCTAATCAGCTACTTTTTAATCGTTATATTTGTATAAACAAATGTTATACATCTGTGTGTTAACTTATACAAGAAATGACGGAAAAGCAAGGGTGGTTTAGTATTTTTTTATCGTATATAGTCTGTATAATATCTTTAACCTATGCTGATGCTGTTTAATACTGATTTAAATAATAATAATAATGTCATAATCTGTTGGTTTTACATGAACAAAACCTTTCAAGCACTTTTTAAAATTCTAAATACTACCTCTTGTCAGTAAGTTGGTTCACAGCACTGCCTTGGAGTGAAAGTGTGTAGTGCTGAGACAGTCGGTATGTGCTGAGTCGTCTGACGTTTGTGTGACTGGTACCCAGGAAGGTAGCAAAACCAGGCAGTGTGTATGTCGTACCCAGGAAGGCAGAGAAACCAAGCAATATGTATGTGGTACCCACGAAGGCAGAGAAACTAAGCAGTGTGTATGTGGTACCCGGGAAGGTAGCAAAACCAGGGAGTGTGCATAGATACAGACCCCAAAAGTGATTAAAACCAAATAAAGTCCCCAGAAGATCATCTGTAGTCAGGTGAAGGACCCTGTACTTTGTTCAACTCATTTACTCCCTTAGACGTACAAAGACGTCTTTTAATGCAATGGCGCCCTCTACCAAAGACGTATAAGTACGTTTCCTGTCTTTTTTACGTCATAGTGTACATAAGGGTCTGATGCAACCTCTGACTGAGAATCAGCCTTGTCCGCATTGTGAATCATGTAAAAATCACCCAGCAGGGGGCAGAGGTGCAAAAGATCCGCCTTGAATCTGCGCCAGAGGTACAAATGGGGGGCGGGATCCTGGGGTAGACTTATAAGTGTGGAGAGCAGCGTGGGTAGCAGCAGCATCGGCAGCACTAGCAGCAGTCGCATTAGTAGCGTTAGCAATGAAATCCTCCAAGCAAATGACGATCGAGGAATGCGTTTTTGTAAAAAAAAGCTTCCTAAAAGCATCAAGGCGATGGAGACGCTTTGGTTGAGAGGATGACGCTTCGTCGTCGTCACAACAAACAGGCGTCTAAAGAGGGTGCGCGTGCCTTGCGGCCTGCATCGCCTGCCTTCGGACAATAGCCAAAGCAGCTGAGAGTCCTCACCAGATCCCCCCGAACGAGGAGGTAAGCGCTCGCAAGTTACCATTGAACATGTGGTTTTACCCCTCATGCTTTTATTGTACATATCATGCATCTTGCGGGCAGAAAATGTCGCATAAATGTGCAGTTAGACGCGAGCGTATCTCCTCCCCGACGAGGAAACAACAATACTGAATGGTGTGGTAATCATGCATACTTTCTAAAATTCACAGATTGTGCATCCCGCGGCAAGAAAGTTCCTCCTCGTCTTGTTGGTGTAAAGAAAGGTAAATTATAATATGAAACTTCACACGCCAGCAATAAAATGCAGCAATAAATATATATTTCCAATTGTTTATATTTCTGTAATTTACAGGTTGTGCATCAGGAAGCAGTGGTTCCGGATGGCGTCACACTGGATGGCAACCGAGGAAAATCGACTTTACAGCAACCCCTGGACCACTGAATGCCGCTGCCCATTTGGAGTCTGAGGAGCCAGCTGATTTCCTGCAGCTGTTTCTCACGGATGAGCTTCTGCAGCACATCGCGGATGCCAGCAATCACTTCCCAGACAATTATTTTCACACAAACCCCAGTGGACAAACACAAGCTCGCCTATTTTCCACGGACCAGCAAAGCCAGACCACAACGAAAGTGTCGGGTCTGTTTGCGCAAAGGCAAACGGAGTGAAACAAGAATGTGGTGTGAACTATGTTGTGTGCCCTTGCATCAAGGCAACTGTTTTATTTTATATCACACAAAAAAAAAGTATGTATGACACTGATGTATTTCATTTTTGTACATAGTTCAACAGTTCAGTCGTTTAGTGTTATGTGCAAATAAATTTATTTTATCAAAAACATATTTTTTGTGCTTTTTTTTGTTATTTTATAGAAGGCATGCATTATTTAGATGTTAGAGGTGTCATAAAAGCCATAAATAATAGTGTCAAAGTTCAAATTATGGTCAAAATGCATCAGTTTACAAAAAGCTCATTTTCTCAGTTTTTTCCCCAGGGATTGGAGTTTTCATGAAATTTAGCTATTTTCAAATGCCGATTGTTCAAGAATGGAAAAAGATAGGAACAAACATTTTTTTTCTGTTGAAAGAAGAGAGTCTCATCTTTCTTCGGGTGTGCTCCATGTCTATATAGCATTAGAATACAATATTCTGTGGGCCTTGCAATATTAGTCAAAACCCAGGAAAACTCTGGGATTGAGTGGGTTGCTCCAGTGAAAATGGCTGGTATTTAATGAGTTAAGACTGGTTAGGACATCCGGCTCGCAGTCCCAAGGTGCAGGGTTCGATCCCGGGACCCAGCTTTCCTGTGTGGAGGTTGCATTTGTGAGTGAGTTTGAGCGCAGATGGTTGTTCGTCTTTGCGTGCCCTGCGATTGGCTGGCAACCACTTCAGGGTGTGCCCCGCCTACTGCCCGTTGACAGCTGGGTAGGCTCCAGCACGCTATCCTTGTGAGAATAAGCGGATTGGATATTACATGTATGTGTTTATGCCCTAGGCCAGGCGAGGGCAAACTACGGCCCGGGGGCCACATGCGGCCCGTTAAAAGTTTTAATCCGGGCCGCCGAACTTGAAAAAAATTTAATGAATAAACCTTGTTAATGTTTTATTTTCTAAACACTGTGGTTTTCAAAGACAAATATTATTGTTGGAATGCTTTTATTCACTTTCATATAAAATTAAATGTATTTTTTTTCTCAGATGAGGTGAGGTTTCCAAAACACTCCATCCATCTGCTCCTAGTCCGGCCCCTCTGTCATATTTTAGAACCCATTGTGGTCCTCCAATCAAAAAGTTTGCCCGCCCCTGCCCTAGGCTTTGTGTCTTTGCTTGGTTGACTGTGTAATGAGTGTATGAATGCATTTCTTTCTACCAGACACCTTGGACTTCCCATGGCAGATTAATAATCTATTTTATCTATCCATCAGGGTCACGAATGTCATTTGATGAGTAGAGAATTTAGAGTCTCCAATTAACCTAATATACATGGATTTGCGCATGGAAACCTGAGAAAAAGCCCTTAGTCCTACTTTTCCATCTGAACCACTTTATCCTCACGAGGGTCACAGCCGTGACATCCCAGCTGACTTCAGAAAGTAAGTGGGCGACGACTCATGATCTCTTGGTTGAATAATATTGTTAGGGGCTCAAAATGGCCCTCTACAATAAAATGGCAGAAGAATATTACATACTCTCTGGCAGAAGAATATTGCGTTTTTTTGTTTTGTCCAATTAACTTAAATAAAACTTGGGAAAATTTAATGATTACATGTAAACCAGCTGGTCTTCCCCATACCAAGCCCTGGCTAAAACTGACTGAAAAATGCATGATGTGTGCCTTTTAAACTCCTCGGCCCATCCACTATGCCAGGGATGGGCAAACTTTTTGATTGGGAGGGGGGGGGGGCACAATGAGTCCTAAAATACATTTAATTTTAAACGAAAGTGAACAAAAGCATTACAACAATATATATGTCTTTGAAAAACCACAGTATTTAGAAAATAAACCATTAACAAGGCTTATTCATTTAATTTTTTTCAAGTTTGGGGGGCTGGATTGAAACGTTTAACGGGCCACAAGTGGCCCCCGGGCCGTAGTTTGCCCAAGTGCCCTAAGCCAATTGATTCTAAAAAATAACAGTTTTCTTCATCAAAACAACATTTTATGATCAACATAAATGTTAGTGAGTACATAAAGGTATACTCATTCGATCTATCATAACCCCATGCACTTAGACTGTACAAAAAAAAGAAAATTTTTATTTTAAAACCTAGTATTTCGCCATGACGTCACACGCTAGCGTCAAGTGCTTGGCGCTAAAAACCCGGAAGTAACAGCGGCGCTCGGTTTGAAAGTGGAGAGTTGTGCATGGTAGGCGAGTTCGGGAGAAATGTTTGTTGAACACGAGGACTGTGGCGTAGAAGATGGTTTAACAGCGATCTAGTGCGCACCCAACCGTGATGGCTGACCAACGAAATAAATGTGGACCGACGGAGTGGACTGACAGGACGTGGAAAACAGGTGTGTGGCATGTGTGCGTGTGCACGAATGTGGTAGCGCGTTCACTATGGTGGCAGCGATCGCAAAGCAGCAGCACCACTCCTTGACAAAAGTATTGTACTTTCTCTGATGTTTTGGGTTTGCTCTGCTTTGGGGTTTGTAGTTCTGGCCACGCAAAAGTAACAAAGCAAGTTCTTGGATGTCTGCTTTTTTCTTGAACTGTTAATTGGTTAACATCGTGGCTCTTATTTTTATCTAATGTATGGAGTTTGGTGGCTATCTATATGCACAACTATATTAGTTGCACTTGAAATTGCATACAGAAAATTAGTATAAATAGGTTACGCTATAAAGTATAACAATATTAACAATCGTTATTGTTGTTACTGTTTATTTATTTTATTTTGCAATAACTGTGCTCCAAGCTTAGCTGTTGTGCCAGCTGCCAAGTAAAAATATGTAATCTCACTCAATAATAGGAATAAATACTTAACTAACATCTCAATTTTTCGGGTTGGGCTGTGGGGGAGGGGAGGGTGGCTGCCTGACATAAAGCAGACTGTCCTGCACATGCGCAGACCAGCCGAGTGTGTGAAGTGTGCGTAAGTGCAGTACCGGGACCGACCACTAGACAGCGATCCTGAGTAATTTTTCCGCACACACATTTCTAGCACACTCGTCTTGTTTTTGTGACCTTCCTGGGAAGCCCTGAAACTTTGACAGGACCTCCCCCTGAGCTTCTTATCACTGAATTCAATGCTCTTTTTTGTGGGGCCCAGATTTTTGGTCCCCACAAAAATTTTGGTCCCCTACAGTGGGTGTGCTGTCCGATGTTGGTCCCCAACATGTAGCTTATACAAACACACACACACACCCCTACTTGTTTTTGTGACATTGTTGGGCCACCTGAGCAAAACTCACATTGTGGGAACCACCCTTTCTAGTGGTTGTACAGCTCTGAAAAAAATCAGGCAGTGTCCAGGAATTTAGTTAAACACAAAAACCACTTCAAATTACCAATTAATGACCTGGAGGTCAAATGAGTGACTCAAGTGCATGTAATTCAGTCACTGTAGCCCAAAGATTCTCTGGGCCAGTGGATGAACCATTATTCGTCTTGGACAGCATTGAAGCAGGCCGTAGCCTGGTTTCTAAAGCTGAAAGACTTACTGACAGAGTAAAGGAAAATAGAAAGGAGTTAATCACATTAGGTGAAGAAGGCAAGATGAATTTATTCAAGAGAACTGTCAAAGGAAAGTATTTGACCTGCGACGACTTGGATAAAGCAGAAAGAGAACTTGTGAAATACTGTCAAAGGCGAAGTTTCAAAAAAGATTTAGCCATATTTGAAAAACAAAAAAGGGTGAAGAAAAGTAGCCCACTTTACAAGTTCAATATAGTACTTCAAGATGGTGTCATGAGGGTTGGTGGACAGTTGAGCCACGCAGCCATGCCTGAAACAGCAAAACAGCAAGCCATCTTGCCAAGGATTCACATAACACAAAGCTAGTCCTGAGATACATTCATGAGATTACAGCTCACGCTGGAAGGAACCACATGATGGCTAATCTGCATCAACAGTTTTGGATACCTCGAGCTGCTAGAGTCATCAGAAGAGTGCTACCTGACGATCCGCCTTTCAAGAGAATTGGCGTTGATTATTTTGGTCCATTCTAAGTAAGTAGGGTTAGAGGACAAGTAAAGAGATACGGCGTGATTTTTACATGTCTCGCTGTACGAGCCGTACATCTGGAAATTGCATCTTCACGTGACACAGATGCTTGTCTCAACGCAATCCGAAGATTTCTTGTCAGAAGAGGACAAGTGAGAGAGATGTATTCTGATAACGGAACCAACTTTAGATCAGCTGACAGTGAAATGAAGAAATCAATCAAAGAATGGAACACTAAGTAAATCGAGAAACACTTGCTGCAAAAAGGTATTCAGTGGCATAGCAATCCCCCAGCAGGTTCCCACCACGGAGGAAGCTGTGAGCGACTTATTTGGTCTGTGAGAAAAATCCTGAATGTCACTGTAAAAGAACAAATTTCGGGTGAAGAAAGTCAATATACCTTGCTTGGTGAGGCTGAAGCAGTTATAAACAGCAGGCCTATCACAAGGACATCTTCCGACCTCAACGACTTGGAAGCACTCACACCCAACACTCTGTTGTGGCTGAAGGTCAAACCTGAGTTACCTCCTGGAGTCTTCTGTAAAGACGACCAATACGCCCCAATACGTACCTCTGGGAATGAGCTGGTCAGCTCTTTAAAGAGTATTATGTAAGTTGAAATACATTAATCCATTTTTCTTTTTTGGACCATCTTTAACTGTGTAGTGTGTAATGTCTAAAATACAAAATGATCTGATTTTAGGGTGCAGTTGACGACTGTGGCACAGGTCCTCGCTCTACAAGTGCTAATAGTCTTCGGCAAAGAGAAAAATCTGCCATAAGGTACAGAAAACATTGGCATCAGAGTAAATGGATGCATGTTTTTGCAATGTGCGAGGAAACTGGCGAACTCAGAGAAAACTACGCAGGCTTGGGAGAACATGCAAACTCTACACAGGAAGGCCGGAGCCGGAATCGATCCCACAACCTCTGCATTGTGAGACCATCGTGCTCACAAGTCGCCCACCGTGGCGGCCGTCCATTATGAATGCCATCCCACCATCCATTATCTGTACGGCTTCTCCTCACAAGGGTTGCGGGGGGTGCTGGAGCCTATCCCAGCTATCTTGGGGCAGTAGGTGGGGTACACCCTAAACTGGTTGCCAGCCAATCGCAGGTCACACAAAGACAAACAACCATCCGCGCTCACACTCACACCAATTTAGGGTGTCCAAACAACCTGCCATGCATGTGTTTGGAATGTGGGAGGAAACCGGAGAACCCACGCAGGCGTGTGGGAAACATGCAAACTCCAAACAGGAAAGCCGGAATCAATCCCGCGACCTCTGCATTGTGAGACCATCGTGCTAACAAGTCGCCCACCATGCATCCCTGCTAAATAAATGATTAATTTTTACATTTTAGTATTTGTAAGCGATCTTGTGTTCATGACAGCATTTTCAACAGTGTGGGTGTTTGTATGAAAGCATTTCACTCGTGTATGGGCATGAGCATGTTTCAGTTGTATTTATGAATAACAATAATTTCACAATTGTGCCTGAGCGCCTTTCACTGGTGTGTATGAGAATGTTTCACCTATGTGTATGAGCGCATTTGACGAGTGTATGAGCAACAACTATTTCACTAGTGTGTATGAGAGCGTTTCACTCGTATGTATGATAGCGTTTCATAAGTATGCATGAGCAACAACAATTTCACTGGTGTGTAAGAGTGCATTTCAGAAGTGTGAAGCGATTCCTGACTTTTGTCCCCAACGGCACCTCATACTCCCCATCTCCCGCTCACTTCTCCTGACCCCATGAGCCATCCCCGTTGCTACTACATGGAGATTTGATGTGTTTTTTTGTTTTTTTTGTTATTAGCTTCTTCAACATCTCTTCTGATTCTCATCTCTTCTCTGGCGCTCGTCTCCGCCTGTCTGATTTGAAGTCGACCTCAGAATTTGCACTATTTTGACATGACTTCTGTGGTAATCACTACTGACATATTGTGTCATTTGCTCAATAATACATTAAAATTATAATAAATAATAAAAATGGGTCCGGTGCCGAGCTCTGGCTTCATATCTTTAAAAGTGGTCTTCTCAAATCTGTTACTAATGGCCTCTAAATCGGTTGTGGTAGAGAAGGGGCAAATTAGACCTTATGGCATCTTAATTTGGTCAAGTCTTGTACCCATTTTCAAGGCCAGCGACTATTGCTTTAGCTATATACAAGAAAAGGATTACTCTGAATATACACAACAACAAATCCCAGATGTCCATCCCAAATGTTGTTTCAAAATAATCCAGTTCAGATGATAAACAAATGTATTGGTATGTTGAGGTCATTATTTCAAATCAAAATATACACTTCTTTTTCAGACAATGGGGAGGATCGAAGAAGTGGAAAAGTTGCAGGAGTAACTTCAAAACAATGCAAAGAGACAGAATCTGGAAGAATGTCAAGTTTGTCCATGTTTATATTTCTGGAATTTAGTGGGCGTGCATCTCGAAATGTTTGGGGATGGTTCGGGCTGCCAGACAAGACTTTCACTGCGAGCGCTGGACCACTGGATGCTGCGGCAAACAGCGGACTTCTTGCAGCTATTTATTACCAACAAGCTACTCCTGCACATCAATGATGCGGATGGCACAGACTGCTTTGCAGACAATTATTTTGAGGCAAAACCAAGAGGTCTGTAAGCACTCTGAAAACAAAGTAAAATATTTGACACCCACGGCAAAGAAAGCCATGCTACAGCATAGGGCTGGGCGATAAACCGAAAATTTACCGTTACCGAAATTTATTACAATGACCGAAATCATTTTGCCCATGTCGGAAAATTCGATGAATAAAAAAAGAAAAGCCTTTTGTCTGCGGCAATGTTCATGCCCCTTTAAGACCGCTACAGCGCCTCTAGTCATGTGACTCCACCCGTCTGTCGCTCTCGTTGCTGGCGATTCAAATCCAGAAGCTTTCTCACCACCCACAACACAACCATGCTGTGCTGAAAGTTCAAAGTGAGAAGCAAGGTTCGACAAGTGACAACAGCCCATGAACGGAGGCGACACCATACGAGAGAACGTCTCAGAGGTGGACGCGATAGCCTAGCACATAGCTAAAGATAAAGCTCGTCTAGTTACGTGGCGCGCACAGGATTTAAACGCTTCATGAAAGCCGTATTTCCCGATATGGACTACATCGGGCCGGGAGCTTAGACATGTCAAGCATTTTGCATCTACATCCGACTTGTGGTCGGGTCGCAACATGGATCCCTGATTGAGCCTAACTGTGCATTCCATAGATGACAAGTGGCGACTGCGCAGCAGAGTACTCGAGACGGCACATTTTCCCCGATAATACCCACTTGTTTATTTGGCTTGCATTGACATTTTCTTTCATTTTATTTCGCGTTTTTTTATTTGCCATTATTTACATCATGAGAGCATCTTGGCGCAATCTATTTGCAGAAAAAGATTTCGCAAGAGGTACCCTTTTTCTTTGTGACATTGTTCAAGTCATGCAAAGCAAGCTCAGGGTTCGCGGTTAACCGCTTCCCGATTGCCCGGGGCAAGTGAAATTTGGCCACGGGCAAGGTAAAATTATGGGCAACTTGCCCGACCGGGCAAGCATTTTTTAAAGCAGCCAAATATCTTTAATTTTGACGAAAACGGTGGTGTGATCTGTTTGTGTGCACTGTATGGTGATGGTTTAACCCAGACAACCCCTTATGTTTTGGTATGGTCCATTGGCCTTATCGGGGGTAATGGGCGGGCGCTACGGGGATCAGTTAGTTCAGTGAATGTCGAGTTAAAGTGGACGTCAATAAATCCCGCAGTATTGGAACTCGCTGTCGTAGCATCCTCATTTGAAGTTTGAAAAACACAACAAAAACCTACGATATTTTGGCCGAAAATTGACAGCCGGAAGTTTTCTTACCTTCTGCGCATGTTTACGAGTGGCGACGAGTTCGTTCAAATCCGAACATTTCGGATTCCTCTGACATGACTAAAATAGCTCGAATATTTTTAAGTAGACAATTCAGTTGTGAGTAAGGAAGGGAGTAATATTTGATTATTGGCTGTTAATTCATTAGCTCCATGATGTGACCTGACATAGTGTCAGTGACTGTGTTCTGTTTATGCTATGAAACTTATGGAGGCAGCACCACAGGCACTGGTCTTAAAGGAATACACAAATTTGCCACACTCATAATTTACTCATGTGATTCCTCAATTAATACGCTCTCCTGGACTTAAAATTGATCATCTGGATTGCTGTAATATCATTTTCCCAATTTAACATGCAGATTTGTTAATTATTAAAACTACAATTAACATTTTCAATAACTGCACAGGATGATACATTTGCTCTTGTGAGTAGGGTTTCATGGTTGATGATGAAAACAAGATTAATTTATGCTTATCAGATTATATGTTTATTTACATTTGTGGCGCACATTTTACAACCATAAACATTTTATTCTTAGAGAAAAAAAATTGTCACTTGCCCAAGTCGGGCAAGTAATTTGGCCACTCGGGCAAGGCAAATTTTAGTGGCACTTGCCCTATGGGCAAGCAGTTTTTAAAGTTAACCGCGAACCCTGCAAGCTATTTGGAATGTTCATACAAATGATTTTTGTACTTTTATTTTTCATTGAAAGTAAAGTGTACCAGTTGGTCAATAAAAAAAACAGTCAATATGCAATTCCTGCATTTATTTTGATTTTAGTCCACGTGGGAATTTATTGTGCATTTATCGTTATTGAGGTAAAATTGCTCGATTTCTCGCGATATTGATTTGAGGTCATATCGCCCAGCCCTTCTACAGCATGTATACAGTGTGAGACGTGTTGTGTTCACTTGCTCCAAGGCAATTGTTTTTAAGTGTATACCACATACCCAACGAATTGTGTAATTTGTATGGCGGGGTGTACACATGCGTTGCAAAAACACATGCACACACTGTCACTCACGCACTTCCGTATATAGTTTATTTCAGCACCTTTTGTCATGCTGTTTTTATTTTATAGAAGGAAAGCATTATTTTGATGTCTGAGCTGTCACGAAAGAAAAAATAGAACTGTTGAAGTCAAGTCAAGCTTGTGCTTGAAATGTTTGTTCTTAGTTTCTCAGTTTTTCGTGAGCAATGGGAATTCAGTTATATTCAAACGCTGTCAGGTAAAGGCTCCATATTTTTATAGCATTATAGCACACTATTCTGTGGGCGCTAGAATTGAAGGGTTTGCGTTAGTAAAAATAGGTGGGATTATATGAGCTGAAGTGTATCTCTTGAGTGCTCCTTAAATATTTGCCTGTGTTGGTATATTTTATTTTGGTCGTGTCATGTTTATTCTTACGCTGAAAGAGACATGAGGTGTTCGAAAAAAATAAATGATTTTTTTTTTCCCGGTCAAAACTACCAATGGTGTCTGGTTTTTTTCCCTCCGTGAAATGTACGAGTTATCACTTTGACGCACATGATGTCACGTGGCTGGAGGACTGGAAACTTGCACGAACAACATTTACGTTGAAATGTAACAATGACACATATATCGACATCTAACAAACATGCATGGGCATCTAACATTGACACTTACATTGACGTCTATAACATAAACCATTACAATCACATCTAACAAACACGGACATCTAACAGACACATCGACATCCATCATAAACATTTACATAGACATCGACATCTAACCAACCTCTACATAGACATCTTACACACATCGACATCTAACAAACATTTACATAGACATCTAACATAAACACATCTAATATAGACACATAGATTGACATCTAACATCGACACATTGAGATCTAACATAGACATACATTGACATCTAACATAAGACTGTTACATCGACAACTAACATCGACACAAGGCTTTGTCAAATGACACGTCATGACGACATATACAGAGACACAAGGCACAACAGCATATTTTTGGTACAAATTGAACCCGATATGTTAGCTACCTCGTTCGACTTAAAGGGTTAGCGAACTTGTTATGGTGGTTGAGGCGTGGTGGCTACCCAGCTCGTGTAGTGTATATTAAACTTAAGTTAATAATTTATGACCAGTAAACACGGATGTTGTAACGCAAAACAATGTTCAAATGTTAGTTTTTTTTCAACACATTTCATGAGAAAAAGCTCTACTTGTCTGTGAGAAATGTATGTTGTAGACCCATTATATAACACAATATTACACAATTTTACATTGGAATTTCATTTAATAAAACATTGACAATTATCTTTACAAACACTGTGTATGATTCATCTTTTCATTTGTTGTTCAATGAGCAAAACAGTGGCGATCAAAACAGTGCAAATTAAATGACATTTTATAGGTATCTGGTTGCAATACAGTGAACCCTCGCTACTTCGCGGTTCACCTTTCGCGGGTTCAGTGCTTCGCGGGTCTAAAAAATATTCGGGGGCATTGTAGTTTCGCCGAGCGGCACGACGGGGCGCTGGAGTGGTTAGACGGCCGGCGTCCGCCGAAGAAGAACGTGGGCGAAGAGGAGAGTGGACAAAGAAGAGCACGTTCCCCCGGGCACGATTTGGGGCGACGTTTCGCGCGGTTCGGACCGTACCAGAGCTCCGGCCAGCGTGCGTGGCAGTTAAGCCGAAGAGGAACAACTTCCGCCCGGGCACTAGCGGGGCGACATTTCGCTCCGTTCGGGACCGTGCGAGAGCTCCGGAGGAGACCGGCCGGCGTGCGTGGTTGTTAAGCCGAAGAGGAACACCTTCCGCCCGGGCATGAGCGGAGCGCGAGGCTGTCAGTTATGAATGAATAAATGAATAAATAAATGAAGAATGCCAGGGCACACCGGACGGCGTACCAGCAGGTAAAAGTCGAAGTAATTAAATAAATACAAAAAGAAGTAATTGAATAAATACAAAAATAATGGCTGGGGAATAAAAAAATGTTTTAATAATTTTTTTTTTTTGTTATAACATGAATTTCACCCTCTCTCTCTCTACCCGTATATATATATATATATATATATATATATTATTATTTTATTTATTTATTTTTTTAAGCATTTTTGAAGGTGCGCCGCTACTTCGCACTTTTTTTTTAAAGCATTTTTGAAGGTGCGCCGCTACTTCGCACTTTTTTTTTTTTAAGCATTTTTGAAGGTGCGCCGCTACTTCGCGGATTTTCAGTTTTCGCGGGTGGTCTCGGTCCCCATTAACCGCGATAACCGAGGGTTCACTGTAGTAAGTTACATTCTAATTTACATTGACAGGTAATGGAAATGACTACTGGTAACCTCAATTGAACTGTATTTCAGTCAGAATGCCTCAAACATCATAAAAAAATAAAACGTTGAGTATTATTTCTCCTTCAAAATGTCAGAAGAAATACTCTATAATGGCCTGACGACATTAACATAGCTTATAGTATATAGCAGGGGTGGGAAAACTTTTTTATTGGCGGGCCACAATGGGTTCTAAAATTTGACAGAGGGGCTGGACCAGGAGCAGATGGATGGAGTGTTTTGGTAACCTCATCTCATCTGAGAAAAAAAATACATTTAATTTTAAATGAAAGTGAACAAAAGCTTGTCTTTGAAAAACCACACTATTTTGAAAATAAAACATTAACAAGGTTTTTTTTTTTTTTTTTCAAATTCGGCGGGCCGGATTAAAACGTTTAACGGGCCGCATGTGGCCCCCGGGCCGTAGTTTTCTCACGCCGGTATATAGCATAGCGGCATAGGTTCCCTCGTCAACATCAAGTGAGTTACCCTCTTACCAAGACCAAAATACGGGGCTCTCCATCTCCCGGTCACTTCTCCAGAACCCAACAGTCACCCTCGTTGCGAGAACTTGGAGATTCGATGTTTATTTTTTTTCCGCTTCTTCAACTTCGTGTCTGATTCTTTTCTCTTCTCTGGCTCCAGGATTCCGCTGTCAATCAGATGACGATTGAGGCGGGACTTCCGGTTCAAAGTCACCCTCAGAGTTTGCAACCATTTGAGATGGCTTCTGTGGTAATAACAACTGTCATAGGTGCAATTTGCTCTATAAAGCATTAAAAAAAAAAAAAAATAATAAATTACAAAAAATAGTCAAGTACAGCACTCGTCTCATAAACTAGGTAAGAATTTAGCGTTACTAACGTTGCTACACTATAAAGAGTGTTTTACTGACTAGCTAAACCCAGTTTGCTTAAACTGATCGTACACTGGACGAAATCTTACCGTTGTCTTTTTACAAATGGATTATGAAATTGTTGCAGAAATTGTTTTGCTGTGACGGAGGGCAAGTTTTATAAGGTTCGTTCATCGGGAAGGTTTTATATTAGACGAGGATGGTCTTGTTCTTCGGATTTTTTTTTTATTTATAAAAGGCCGAGCATTTGTATTTGCGCTCAGACTGTGTTGCACAGTGCACACGAACCAAAAGCTCTAAAGAAAACACAATACCCGATCCAAACGGAGGGACGTGTTATCTTTATCTTCCACACCGCCTATCTTGTACTGGCTTGCGGGGAGGTGCTGCCGCCTATCCCGTCTGACTTTGGGCGAAATGCGGGAGGGACGACCTGAACAGAGAAATACAAAAAGAAGCAGTACAGCGTCAGTGTAACTCCTTACGGGATAATATCCTCGTCGCATAAACAAGGTAAGAATTTCACGGTATGCATTTTGGTGAACTATAAAGCGTGCTTTACTGACTGGAGCGACGTCGAGTTAGCCTAAATGTATCGTGCATTGGACTAAATCTAGCAAGTTAGAATTATACGATTTGTTCTTCGGGAAGGTTTTATATTAGAGGAGGAATTAAGATCTTGCCCTTCGGACATTTTTTGTGATAAAAGGCCGAGCATTTGCATTTGCGCACAGTATTAGTCCACGAAACAAGAAATACCCATGTACAAATAACTTGCAATTATAATAGTTGGAGCTGTAACAAAGTGTTTTTCATACGGTGTTGTATAAATTAGCAGGAAATTAGAACACAAATTAAAACACGTACAGTAGATACAAGAAGAACAACGACAGTCACATGTTGAGTCGAAAGCTAAAGAATAAAAATGTGTCTTCAAAACGTTTTAAAAGTGGACAGAGAGGGGGCTTGCCTAACATTCAATGGAGAGTCAGGGAATGGACTCCGAGTGCAAGTTTCAGGCCATCTATCTCAAGAAAGAGCTTCTGATGCACCTCAAACGGGTACTGCAAATTTAGTAAGTTCAGCGCATAGTTAATTCCCATGAGCAGGAGACTGGCAACATTTCCACAACCTCATTTTCTTAAGCAACAATGGAAACAGAGGCATGGGATGTGTCTTCTTGTCCCTCACTTGCTTGGAAGACATAGAGTACGTGTGTCAAACTCAAGGCCCGGGGCCAGATCTGGCCCACAACCTAATTTTATGTTGCCCGCAAAGGGCAAATCATCTGCATCAACTTCCTGTTTCTAGCATATTTTCTTCACAACAACACTGAGATATGAGATATTGCCAATTATTTGTTACCAATCCTCCCCTTTTAAAATAAATTGAAAAATTGTTGAACAATTACTTACTAGCTTCTGATTTCAAAACTGGCTTTCCAATCAATTTATATGGGTTCACAGTCCCTCTGAGGGAAACCACAACTACGATGTGGCCCGTCCATAAAAATGAGTTTGACACCCCTGACATAGACCTTCAGTATTTGCTTGGCCTGGTCCTCTTTTGCTTGTTCTCTGCTGACTTCCTGAAAGAGCATATACATCCATGGTTAGGTGCATAATGTCCCAAATTTGTGTTTGCTTTTTATAGTTCTGAATATCGCTGTCTTCAGGCAGTATCCAAGAAGCTCCAGAATCTTCACCTTGCAGGAGACTTCCAATGGCACGTTTTTGCAATCATTAACACTGCATCATCCAAAGAGAGCAAACCATTTTCAACATTTGAGATTGGTCAGTAATATTTACAAGTAACACCCACTCGTGTGGATTGACCAATAGATTAGATCTAGAAAAACATGAAATTACTCAAATTATGACAACATGTTTCAGCCGGACACCAGTGATATGTGACAGTATTTGCAATCTGCATTACATGTTTATAACAGCATATATGAGAATCAAAAAATAAATAAAAAGGGCAATGAAAACGGAAATTAAAATAGAAACCTCAACCTCAAGGATAGGATTTTTGTAGAAATCTCAAAATCGAAACTTTGGACCTTCTGATTTATTTTGTCAATTACCCGAAAGTAACCTTTGCCAAATGCCAACCCTTTAGCCAGAGCAGGTCACATACTGGCAGCAATTAATTTATTTGAATATTGTGACAAATAAAAATGTTTGCTGCACAGTCTATGAGTTAATTGCAGCTTTAAAAACGTAATACTGTTGTAATTTACCTGGTAGTCCGTGATGAGTTCCTCTGCAGACTGTCCGAGGAATTTCATCAAGGAATGGATTATGCCCTCCCTTCCAGCTTCAACGTTTTGCTATTTAAAAAGACACAAGATGATTAAGTGTCTTAAATAAATAAAAGCTCACATATGCATTGCTTACATCCCAAAAAGTGCATCTCAACTTTAAATAAAAAAAATAGCAAGATATCCATAAGCTCTAACAGATCTTTTATTGTTTTATTCTGTTAATGCTTATGATGGACTTATCCAAAATAGTTTGATGCAAATTCTATTTGCAGTAATAAAACACAACCCTCTTACATGACTGAGTGAACTGAGCATAGGTCTTATTTCAGTGCCAGTAACTCGGCCTTTTTTTCCAAGTATCTCCTTCAATTCCAGGGTGTAAAGTTCCATCTTGGTTAGCCAGGTTCTCTCAAATTGAACATATGTAATTTGTTTGAACTCTTTCTTAATCTGAAACATTTTTCCCTCAATTAGAACATTTTCAAAATTAAGAAATCTAAATCACGATTTAAATTTTGATTAATCGTCCAGCACTAGAAGATACAGCAGCAGGTATTACTCCTCCTCTAAAATAATAAAGGCAGTACAATCATCACTTAATTTGACACAGAGTTTGGATTAATTGCTGGACTATGGTCTGATATTTGTCCCACTTGAAACTAAATCTGAATATTGGTTATTTGAATGTGAATATCTTAACTTTGATATTTGAATTGAAACCTGAATGTTTTGAATTGAACACTGAATTATTGAATTGAAAAACTGAATTCGAATTACATAAATTGTATATTTTTAATTTGATTCTGAATTTTTCGATCATAATGTTTTTGTTGAGAACTATATCCCAATAAACTTGAATGTAGGACTTTAAAATGCGTTTTTAATTCCTCAAAAAAAAGGTCTCCTCACCAAAAATTCAATACTGCATATGCTCAAATTCAGTTTACTAAGTAAAAATTCAAGACTCAGTGACAGACATACGGGAGCTTTAGGGTGCCTCAAGGATGTGCAATGGATTCCAATCACCTTCCACCTATCACATCAACCCCCCATCCTTCAGCAGATCCACTAGCTTCCAGTCAATCAACAAATCATTTTCAAAATTCTTCTATATATTTTCAAATCTATGGCTGGCGACCAGTTCAGGGTGTAGTGCGCCTTTCGCCCGTAGTCAGCTGGGATAGGCTCCAGCACCCTCCCGTGACCCTGTACCGGATAAGCGGAGTGGATAATGACATGACACATGACTTTCAAATCTCTTCACAACCTCGCCCCTCCCTACCTTTCAGACATCATCCATATTCCCACTCCATCCCGCGCTCTCCGGTCTTCATCCTCCTCACTCCACCCCTTGCCTGCCACCATGGGGGACAGAGCCTTCAGCGATTCGGTTCTCCAGCTCTGGAACTCTCTCCACCTGACCTCTGTAATTGCACCACCCTCCCTGTGTTTAAAACTAAACTCAAAACCAATCTGTTCCGCCTTAATTACTCTCTCCAATTCCAGATATGTCCCTCATCCACTTTATTGTATTTTATCCTGCTTGATTTACGTGTTGGTGTTTCTACCCGTATTTGTGTTTTTACTTTCGTATTTTACTCTGTACAGCGGCCTTGAGTGTCCTGAAAGATGCTTCCAAAAAAAAAAAAAATATATATATATATATATATATATATACACACACACACACACACACACACACACACACACACACACACACACATATATATGTTGTTTGTTTTTTTTTCATGGTGGAAAAAAATTTAATCTAAATAACTCTAATGAATTTGTCTTTTATCATGGTGGTCTGTAGGATGAATTGGATCAAGAGCCTGCCAAGTGCACCATGGTGGTGTTTGTTGTCCGGGAGGAAGAGGATCTTCAGCCACCACATTACATCGGGGCAGTTATTGTAGGTGTGAAGGTTCTTTGTCAGTTGCCATCTCTTGCACATAGATGTGTGATGCTGTTTGGCCTCATCTCTCCACTAAACCTGTCTTACCTAAGTAAGTTAAAACACGCTTTTGATGCACCACAAAAAAATACTCATGGAGATAGAACCAAACAAATTGACACGAATAGTGTGCGGTTTGAGTGTCAAACTAAATATTTGATAGCCCAAAAAAAAAACATTTCAGAATGTCCTTTTTAACCGTTTGTAGGTTGTATTCAGAGAAAAAAACTACAGCATTTTTCTAAAACAAAATTACATCAATTTAATGTCTTTATTCCAAAGTAACATATATATATATATATATATATATATATATATATATATATATATATGTGTATATATATGTGTATATATATATATATACACAGACCAGTTGTCCTTTCATTTTACCATGAAGAGTCCTGAGACCTCTATGGCCCTGGTTAGACGACCACCCACCGCTGTGTTGTTGGGAATAAATGTGCAACATTGTTCACCGAACATAGCACAAACACCACCTCTCTCATCCAACAATACATCAACAGTCATCCTGTTTCGGAATGCCATTAGAGATTGGTTGATAGCCGTTCATGCACAGTTTCAAACCCACTTTGCGTCCAATTACCTAATTTTTGCACGTTGTGATGATGCAGTTGACCTGTCTGCGTTCTTTGTTCTTCGTTCGAGGACTCAAATCCTGTTACTTGATCTGTTAATTTACACTTACTTACTTACTTACACTAAGGAGAACACCGATGGCTTCCATGTATGTTGAATCATTTTTTTTTTTTTTTTTGCCGTGATACTCTGCTTTCTCTTTTTTAACGTCACCGATGTCCTGTCATGACATTGGACAGTTCACACAGTTTATTAACAAACAATATAAAACATACCATTTACGATCAATCAATTACATTTTGTGAAATGGCACTCTCCAGAAACTACCAATAATCTATAAGCAGGGCCTAGTTATGAAAAACACATACAGATATGCACTAAGTCTCAAAACCTTTTACATTTTTGGGTGATTTATCAAATGATCTATCATATCCACACCACCACCAGATTTCCCCTCTTGATAGTGGATTGAAGTTTATTTCAACCACTATCAAAACCAGACACAGTGGTGGTGAAAAGATTCCTAACCGCTTAGCTCTGTCAGCAACATTAATGCTATTTAAATTTTCAAGAGCAACTATCATAGAAAACATGTTCATCTACATCAACTCTAGTCACAGGATACACGCTGACCCAATCCATACATGTATTATCAAGATAAGCATTAATATAATATCAATAATACAATTTCATTTGCTTATTTTGGATATCTCGTTGTCCAATTGCTATCTTTTCACGAAAGTACAGACTTTCTCCTGTAACTTTGTTCTGTGGACCAATAGTTGCCCACTTGAGTATTACTCATGGTTCCAACTCAAATCTATCAACATGTCGTCCAAGCTCCACAAATATGTCCCATCACTTTTTTTTTTTCAATTATCTGCTTGGTGTTTGCAAATCCATTTTGATTAGTAATTGGGATTCTTACTGTTGGTATTGTACTATAGTCACATCATAGTTTGTTTATGTAACTCTGGGTTGTTCCCACATATAACACAACAACAAAAATATCAGAATAAAATTGTATACATCCAACATAGAACAGCTGCTTTTAACCACTTCAGGGTCATTTTGTCTGAAATATCCCCTCTACTTAGTCTGGTGTCTTATGAAATAAGACCACCCTATCATCAGACTTCCGCTCATCTCCTTTGTAGGAGATTTCAACCAAAATGACCTTTTTACATGTGTCAAATGAACCAATGTTGACTCTTCTACTATATTTACAGCTGTGAGAGCTGTCAATAAAACTAAACATGGCATTCCCCCTTGGGTAATTACATATGTCTTATCTTCAAACGTCTTTCAAGCATCCAGTCTCCTGGCTCCACTAGTTTAGTGCCCTGCTAGGAGACAGAAAGATCCTCACCACTCTAAATTTGTGCCTGTCTTTGTTTTTCTAACACTTTTCACATGTAGTCAGCTAAAGTTGCTTCAGCATCTATTTCCCATTTGTTCTTAAATTTGAGGTATTCTATAAGGCCTTCCAAACAATGTTTTACAACGTCTCGGTCCTAAATACAATGAAATACAATACAGTGCAACTCTCTGTATATAACTCAAATTAACTCACATAAACACATTTACAGTAGATACCAGAAAAACAACAGAACAGCAACAGTCTCATGCTGAGTCAAAGGCCCGAATATTCATCTTCAAGCGAGGTTTAAAAGTGGACAGAGAGGCGACTCGCATAACATTCAATGGAAAGTCACAGTGCTTGTCGTTTTTACAAACAGTTTTACTAATTTCCATACACTGTGTCCACTGCCTCCCCGTTTCCTCAATGCATAGCCTTTTCACTTTTTTTTTTTTTGTTCATTCTTTTCACCAATCCAGAGCTTTGAGGGTGGTAAGCACAATTATCTTTCAAATCAACGTGAAACATTCCTATCTCTTTCACAAGTTAGTTAACAAAATGGGTACTATTATCACTGTTTATTATTTTCAGGAATACCATATCTCGGAATGATATCCTTACAAAGTACTTTTGCCACTGTCAATGCATCTGGATTTGTTGGTTAGAAAGAGTTCTAACCATTTCGAATTCACATCTATGATGACCAAACATTTATTTTATTTTTTTTCTTCACTTTGGTTTTTATCAAATAAGTCCATATGAATAATTTGAAATGGATATTGTGGTGTAGGAAAGCGTCCTCTGCGTGGACTCAAATTACCTTGTGAATTGTGTTTCGCACACGTTAAACATGCCCTACAAAAATGTTTCGAATAAGCATTAAAGCCGTAAGCCGTATAATAACGTAATATCTGATGCACCATTTCCCCTGTTGAGACATGTGTTATCCCATGACTCAATATAGCAGCCCATTTGTAAAGATTATTGTTTGGTCATACAGAGATCACGTAGCGATGTTACACCATTTTCCTCCAAAGCCTTTGTTTAACTTTGGGACTTCTATCACTAAAACGTGTATGTCCGCAACAGCTTCTTTAGCTGTATTGTCTGCAATGTGTATTCAAGGAAAACACTTATGCAATGTATGCGCTACACATTTTAAGACGACTATATGTGTAAATAGTAACACAATTTACTCTCTTTAGTTTACACGCTTTTGTTTAAGATACTAATTCTGTTGCATGAGCTGAGTAATTTGAGGAGTAACTGCTAAGTTCTTTTTCCCAGTGTCATTTGATACAACTACAGTATTTTATTTATTTATTTATTTATTTATTTCCATCTACAAATAGCACTTCTCCGTTTTCTGAAGGCGAATCTTTTTGATGCCTTTACTTTTGGTTACTTTTTTCTACTAACTCATAACAATCTAGTTTTGTACCATCCTCCTGACATAATAATGACAGCCGGGTTTAATGTTGTACATCTCTCTATAATCAGATGTGGTTTTGATAACAATGTATTCATACACTATAAATGTCCCGCCGGTGACAAAAACGTCATGTTCATCAGCAAAAGCAATGCAGAAACCGCACGTGGTACTCTCAAAACCAGAGGATGGAACAAAACTATGGTTGCACTTGTTTCTGCAATTTCCAGATTGTGGGACTAATAAAAGACCATCTTTATCTTAATCTTATATCTACAGCAATAGATACTGCATTAACTGTTCTCATGCAGTGCTTCAATGCACATTCTACGTTGTCTAGTTTGGAATAGAAGTATGCGATTGGTTTCATCTTATCTCCATGTTTCTACACTAAAACTAAGGCCTTTTGCATCTGGACAAAGGGTCAGTGCCATACTTAATACGAACACTTGTTTCCTTTCACAAAAGCTGAATATGCTTTATCAGTCCAGTGTAAGGACAATGTCATTTAGAGGTTTTCCTCATTCATCATTTTACTCAGTGGCACAGTAATTTCTGCATAATTTGGAACTCAGACTTTACAATAATTTGTTAATCTTAAGCATGTTAATTTTATTTTTATTTCCTATTTTTCTAACTTTATGACTCATTTTACTTCAACCAGTTCTACCTCAAAGTGAACAAGTACACATCAATGTTATTTGTAGTCTCTAATTTCTTCTCTGCTTTAATTCCTTGGATGTTAAGATGGCGGCGCGCATGGACGCAGCGGCTAACAGCTCCCCCTCACAGTGCTCCTTATTACTTTTTATTAGTGTTTGCTTGCTCTTATTGGCATCAACTGAGGCACAACATCGATATACCCGCCAGGACATCGTGAACATTGGATATCGATGCGAAATAACCATCACAGAGGAATTTTGCTATGATCGCAAAATTCCGAACGAACTGGCGAGGCTGCCCGGCTCACCGTGGCTGGTCATCGGGACCGGGAGGCGGCGCAGGCGACGCAGAGAGAGGAAGCAGAAGCGAGGCTGCAGGTCCGGTGTCTTGCAACGGCTGCGACGGCAGCCCCATAGGCAACCACTACCGAGTCTGCACCTCACCAACGCCAGATCCGTGGTCCACAAAATCGACGACCTGGGATTACAAATCCTGGGAAACCGCTATGTGCGCGATAGCAGTGTGATCGTCGTCACGGAAACCTGGCTGCACGCAGACGTCCCCGACGCTAGCATCCAGCTGGCCGGGCGCTCGCTACATCGCGCGGATCGGACGAGGGACACCGGTAAGAGGAGGGGCGGGGGGCTCTGTGTTTACGTGCATGAGAACTGGTGCGGCGATAGCACGATCGTCGAGAAGCACTCTTCCCCCGACATCGAGTTCATGTCCGTTAAATGCCGGCCTTATTTTCTCCCGAGGGAGCTAACGGTAGTGATTCTCGCAGCTGTTTACATCCCTCCCGACGCTAGCACTAGCACGGCGCTCTCGCTACTCGCGTGCGTCATCAATAAACATCAGCGGGCGCACCCTGATGGCGGTCACATTGTAGCGGGAGACTTTAATAAGGCCAATTTAAAGACTGTACTCCCAGAGTTTCACCAGCATGTCAAGTGCCCGACGAGGGGAGACAACACTCTCGACCATGTGTACTCGAACATCAAGCACGCATACAGAGCCCTCCCACTCGCCCCCCTCGGCCAGTCAGACCACCTGTCCTTGCAGCTCGCACCTGCGTACACCCCTCTCAGGCGCAGATTCAGGCCTACCACAAAGACTGTGAAAACCTGGCGTGACGACGCCATGAGTGAATTACAGGACTGCTTTCATGACACAAACTGGGACCTCTTTGATCATCAGGACCTTGATGTCTACACGCATTGTGTACTGGACTACATCAAGTTCTGCATGGAAACTGTGTCCCAACAAAAGACTATACGGACCTTCCCAAATGCGAAGCCCTGGATGTCCAGCAGGGTTCGCGCTCTCCTCAAGGCCCGTGACGCTGCCTTCAGGTCAGGCGACAAAGCCCAGTACAGGGTGGCTCGTGCTGACCTGAGCAAAGGCATCAAGCTAGCAAAGGCAACCTACAAGGGGAGGCTGGAGGCCCACCTTGCCAGTAACAGACCACGGGAGGTGTGGCAGGGTCTACGGAGCATCACCAACTTCCGTGGCAGCAGCACGACCTCTGCAGACCCGAGTGCATCGCTGGCAGAGGAGCTTAACTGCTTCTTCGCTCGCTTTGACTCGCCCCAACCATCACACCCCCGCACTTCAAGCTCCAACTCCCCCCCACTCATCGTAGAGGAACACGGTCAACCCCAGGAAAAGCTACTGGACCCGACGGAATACCAGGCAAGGTCCTCAGAGCATGTGCCCACCAACTGTCACATGTTTTCTGCAGGATCTTCAACCGCTCCCTGGCTCAGGCAGTCATCCCCTCCTGCTTGAAAACCTCCACCATTATTCCTGTCCCCAAAAAGTCACCAGCCGTCCACCTGAATGACTACCGTCCTGTTGCTCTCACACCAGTCATTATGAAGTGCTTCGAGAGGCTGGTTCTCCAGCACATCAGGGACTGCCTTCCTCCCACTCTGGACCCCTACCAGTTTGCATACCGGGCTAACAGATCCACTGAGGACGCCATCGACACTGCTCTGCATGTTGTACTGGGCCACCTGGAACAACAGCGGAGCTATGCAAGGATGCTCTTTGTGGACTACAGCTCGGCATTCAACACGATCATCCCAGACATCCTCGTCGCCAAACTGGACACTCTCGGCCTCCCTGCCCTCACACGCATCTGGATTAAGGACTTTCTGACCAACAGACCCCAGACTGTGTTGCTCGGCCCCTACACGTCCTCCACCCTCATGCTGAGCACCGGTTCCCCCCAAGGATGCGTGCTGAGCCCTCTCCTGTACGCCCTCTACACCTACGACTGCAGCCCGGCCCACGGCAACAACACCATCGTCAAGTTTGCTGACGACACGACAGTGGTCGGTCTGATCTCGGAAGGTTACGAGACAGCCTACAGAGAGGAGGTAAAGAGACTGACAACTTGGTGCAAGGACAACAGACTGCACCTTAACTCTGCTAAAACAAAGGAGATTGTCGTCGACTTCAGGAGGAACAAGACGCTGCCGCCCCCCCTCTGCATCGAAGGCGTGTGTGTGGAGAGGGTCCACACGTTCAAGTTCCTGGGAGTACAGATCTCCGATGACCTTTCTTGGAGTCACAACACCACAGCAGTGGTAAAGAAGGTCCGCCAACGTCTGCACTTCCTGAGAGTCCTCAGGAAATTCAACCTGGACAGGAAGCTGCTGCTGGCCTTCTACCACTCGTCCATCGAGAGCCTGCTGACGTACTCTGTCTCCACCTGGTACAGCGGCTGCACTGAGGCGGACAGAGTGAGGCTCCAGAGGACAGTCAAAACAGCGCAAAGGATTATTGGCTGCCCTCTCCCCTCGCTGTCGGACATCTACACCGCCCGGTGCCTCAGAAGGGCTCTCAACATCGTCAAAGACAATACCCACCCAAACTCACACCTGTTCGACCTGTTGCCCTCTGGCAGGCGCTACAGATGCATCAAATCAAGGACCAATAGACTGAGAAACAGTTTCTTTCCGAGAGCCATCTCCATACTGAACTCTCACACACACACGAGACCACCCTAACCTTGCAAAACAGCATTGTGATGTGTTTCTATATGCCCTATTCAGTCTTATTTATTTATCTAATTTATATATTTGTCTGTATTATTGTTGTATTGCACTGGAGAGGGGAGCCCTCTAATCTCGTTGCACACTTGAGTACAATGACAATAAAGGGATTTCTATTTCTATTTCTATTTCTATTTCTAATGTAAATACTAGCCCTTCTTATCAAATTACCATCTTTTTTTTCCGTGTCATTTCCATCTGTGCATTTCATTCCAGTTACTAACTACAGTTACCTTAATAGAAAGATCATCAACTGAAGTATGAAACATAACATATTTATTTCTTCAAATCATCCTTACAGCAGAACCTAATTCTTATCCTTATTCATTTGTTCAAGTCACACCTTCTTCAATCACCAAACTCTCTCTCTGACTTCCTCCCCCTACTTGGGAACGAGCATCTAACTTCAAAGAGCTGTTAACTCTTTGTTACAGCACACTCATGAGTTACGATTACACCAATACCCATTGCCCTCTGTCAAACTTTCCTCACTCCTTTTTTTTTTTTAATTTTCCAAATTCACTGTAGCCTTACCAAAGCCACTCAAAACTATCAAGGTATCAAATCAAAAACTACAAAATCAGGAAACACCTATGCTCCTACAAGGGTTTCTCATGCTCACTTCTTCATTCAATTAAGATTTCACAACACCTACTCCTCTCTTTCTGAAAAAGACACAAGTATACAATTAAGTAAAACCCATCATCAGAATGATATACCTTGTCTGTCGGATCATGTAAGTATAAATTGTGCCATCAATAATCTTTTTCTGTAAATTAATCACATCCCCACAACTTGGGCTCTCATTGTTCTGTAAAAGTAAACCTAATTTCAATTCATGCAACCAACTCAGTGTCCTTCTGGGTCCCTCAACCACACAGGTTCTAATTCTTTTACTCTAGACAGTTTTCCACTTGCAAATCTGACTATGACACATTTCTCTTGCTCTATCATTTGGAATTAATTTATTACAAGCAATCCTACATGCACCAGTGTCACATAAAAAGGTAATTGGTGACCCATTTACCAATAAGGTTATTTCAGCTCAGTTATTTCATCAAAGGCCAATATCTCTTGTAAATTTAGGAGGACCTCTTCATCTAGAAACTCATCTGTTCCTTGATCAGCCTCTAAATCCTGTTTAGATGCTTCCTATCCTAGTCATGCTGAAGGTTGCTTTTTCTCAGGGCAATCTCTTGCTATATGGCCTTCTTTACCACAACGCCAGCAGCCTGATGTATTTTGCCTGTTTGCTCCTCTTCCTATTCTTCCTCCTCTCTGTCGTCTGCCCCTTTGTCCTCTAAAGCTACCGGCCCTTTCCACCTCGATAAAAGACCTCCTCTCCTACCTGTCCTACCTGACCTGTCCTGTCTATAGACCTCTGCTTCTTTTTATTTTCTATCTTCTCAGCATGGAGGGCGTGATTTACATACTCCTCCAGGGTACCTGTTGGCAGGCAAATGAAATGTTTATTTACCCACTTATGAATTACCTCTCTTGAGCCTGCATGTAAAGCATTCTTCAACTGCTGTTGAAATGGCCCATTTACATTACCATTTTCCTGTAGCCCGCTGTGATTTTTAAACACAGCTGTCATTCTCACTTTGTGTTGCTCAAAAGTCTCATCATCCTTTTGTTTTACTCTTCCTATTTCAGTGTAATTTGCTCTATCTGACTTTTCGCATTCCTTTCCTTTGCTTATTTTGTTTTCATTCTCTTTTTGTTTCCTGTATCCCTCTTCTCTTTTTAAGGCTACCCTCATCCAATATTCTGTTTCCTCAAAGCCATTTTTCTTCATCTTTTTGGGGTCTTTTTCGTCTTTCCTATGATTGATCCCTGCAATGCGGCTATTTTTTGTGTATTTAACTGACCATTAAAGCCATGTTCAGTTATCCATGTATCTAAATACTGAGTTTTATCAGGATCCTGTTTTTCGATGAACTTCCAATCTCTACACTGCAGCGTATCCCTGGGTTTTATTTTACTACCTAATATCCCCATTTTAGAAAATTTGGACCAGTTTGTCAACACCTAAGGTGTTCTAAAAACTGGTTTCTCATCAGTAGGACAGCAACTCAAATTTCCTGTTGTGGTAATTCTCAATTCAACCTTTTCAGGTGGAGAATTATTGCCTTTGCATCCACACCAGTCTGCTGTGTACAACCCTACTGTATTACATCGGATAAAATACCAAGTGGTATTTGTAATCCCCAATCACACCGTTCACTCACTTTACATACGGTTTGCGCAAACATTCACACACGGAATTTAAGTGTACACACAGACTCCGCCGTCCTACTTTCTCCACGGAATTTCTCGGACTCCGCCGTCATATACCTGCCATTGACTAGTATTCACAGGGTTTTTTTATTTCTCACTCCACTGTCCTTCATGGACCTGCCATCGACTAGTATGCACAGGATTTCTTATCTATACACAATTTCTTTCTCTTTTCTCTATCTTTCTTTCTTTCTCTTTTCTTATTTCATCTCTACTTCATGTCTTTCTTTGCTTTTTTTTCTTTTTTACGTTTTATTTTTATTTATTTATTCTTAATGCTCATTTATTTATTCTGAACACTTATTTATTTATTCTTAACGCGCAATGACCTCCAGTCAGTCACTTCCCCCCTAAAAAAAAATATCTCACCACTGTTGTCTTCCCTCCATTGGATCGCCGTCAACCGTCAGATCCCAGCTGGTGGGGTGAGGTCCAGTCCTGGAAAAGGATTTTTAGGCTCTCTCTAGTGAGCCTGCCATGGCCATGGTCTTTCTGGAGTTCACCACACCCGCTGGAATCCTCAGGTATCTTGGCTTCCCGCTCGAAGGACCAAAATAATGTCAGGTTCAATCACCTAAGCATTCACTGAACAAAGGCAAAATGAATGAAAGGAAGACAAGAGTTGATCTTTTACTCGCGAGGAGAACGAACGGAGGTGTGCTCAGTTACATCTCCAACTTCGTTCTGGAGCACACTCCGCCGAGCCCTCTATTTTATTTGGGAAGTCCCTAAACAATACAATGTATTTGCACTAAGGAACGAAGGGGGGAGCACCAGCAGGAACATGTAAACATTTCAGACACAAGAGGAAAGACAGACATCAATGGCAGTCATTTACTGATTGAAAAGGCAGATATGCCTTTTAGTGCTCTGGCACTAAAGTCTCAGTCCTTTTGGTTCAGAGGTGTGTCTCGGCACACCTCCTTTGATGTTGTAGACGTTGATCCTGTCTTCAGGCATCCGCTTCTCTTGAAGTCTTCTCATCCATATGGTCAAACATAGGTCACACTGTGGAACAATTCTTTTGCAATACTAATAGAGTAAAATATGGGATAAAATATATCTTCAACCTAACAATAGTGTAAACTGACATACTGAAGACTGGACAGTCATTAATTTGATTGTCCAGTCTTTCCCTCATGAGATAATGCTTCACTTAGAAAATGTGTACAGCGCGAGCTGAAAATGCATTTGCAGTACTAAACTACCACATTTCTATAACAGCTTAATTCAACGTTTCCAATGTAAATTTCTTCCTTTATATAGTGTAAACTGACATACTGAAGACTGGACAGTCATTAATTTGATTGTCCAGTATTTCCCTTATGAGATATTGCCTCACTTTGCAAATGTGCACAGCGCAAGCTGAAAATGCATTTGCAGCACAATAAAAACCCAAACTTCTATAACAGCTAAACCAAACGTTTCCAATGAAAGATTCCACCTTTATATCGTGGAAAAAGACATCCTGAAGCCTGGACAGTCATTAATTTGATTGTCCAGTATTTCCCTTATGAGATAATGCCTCACATAGCAGAATCATAAAAACATGGACGTGATGGTAAACTGTCCATTGTGCCGATAGATGGTATTCTCATGAGGTTAGGCTTGCTATGGAGAGTGGCATGGGGGTTGTGTCTCATGGTTGGAATGGGAAAGATGTCAATTTGGGACACATCGTCAGTAGTGTTCCATCAAATCACTGGGTGTTTCGGCCTTTATCACTAGACACCCTCATCGATGGTGGCCAGCGGCCGGTTGATCACGCCCGCGCTTATGTCCCATGCCCAATTAACTGTGGTGGATGGTTCTGCCCTGGGTACTCAAGTGGGATGACGCAGATTAGTGGTGGGATGGGGAGGGGGGACGGGGGTCATGTTGCTGATCTATGAGCCCAGTAGGGGTCCTTCCTCTTCATCCAGATCCACTGGCTGCTTCTTTCAGCCGCTTTAGAGAGCGATCTGACTGTGTGCCGCAGAGCCTGTCCATGGATTCCCAGGTCTTTCAGCAGCTTGATGGTTGATGAGGCCAGAAACCCTCTGCATCCAACTTCGACGGGATAGACCTTGGCTTTCCACCCTCGTTGTTGTGCGTCCGCCGCCAGTTCAGTGTAGCGCAACTTCTTACGCTCATAGGCCTCTTCAACTGCATTTTCCCACGGGACTGTGAGCTCTGCAATGTAGACAGTCTTCAATGAATGGGACCACAGCACTAAGTCTGGCCTTAGGGTGGTGGTTGCAATCTCTGCTGGGAAGATTAGTTGCTGACCTATATCGACCAGCATCTTCCAATCCCGAGCCTTGGTTAGCTGACCAACTTCTGGCTTGAGAAAAGGATGGTTGGGCTTTTCCTGTCCCTCTCGGACAAATTTTGGTGCTGTAATGGTAGTGGTGGCTCTTAAGGGCAAGGAGTTGATGGTAGTTCTCCTGCTTTCAAGCACTGCTGCCAAGCTCTTGAGGACCTGGTTGTGCCTCCAGGTATAGCGGCCTTGTGTGAGGCTGGTCTTACAACCAGTCAGGATGTGTTTGAGAGTTGCTGGTGTTGGGCAGAGGGCACAGGTTGGATCTTCGCCATACCACTGGTGGAGGTTTTTTGGGGATGGCAGCACGTCATTGGTAGCTCTGATGATGAAGCTGATGTTGCTAGCTTCCATCTCCCAGAGATCCCTCCAGCCAAGCTTTCTTTTCTCCAGGCCTTCCCACCTCATCCACTGTCCCTGCTTGGCAAGCGAGACAGCCTTTGCAGACCTTTCAGCCTCTTCCTGGCGGCGCACCTCCTCCACGACCATTTTTTTCCTCTCTGCGGTTGAGGCCTTACACCAAGTTGGTTTGCTTGCTGTAAGGCCAAAGCCTCCTCTTCCCCTCTGGACGTGTCCCACAATATCGCTGTGCCTCAGGGCTGCTGTGGCATGCTGCACTGCACTGGATGGTGTCCATTTCCGTGCAGTTGACAGGGGTGGTGCCGTTTCACTGATGGTCCGGTCTCTGGAGTCCGTCAGCGTCATCTGTAGTCTCACTTTAGAGCACTTGTATTCTTCAGTGAGACTTGTGATGGGCAGTTCGAGGACTCCTTTGCCATAGAGGCTGATGTTATTCAGACAGCGTGGGACACCAAGCCACTGTTTCACATATACTGTGATGGCTCGCTCCATCTTCTCCACAGTTGTTAGTGGGACCTCGTAGACAGTGAGTGGCCACATCACGAGAGGGAGAAGCCCAAATTGCAGACACCAGAGCTTGAGCTTCCCTGGTAGTGGAGTCTTGTTGATGTTGTTCAGGTCGTTGATGATATCCTGTCTTAGCTGCTGCACCTGGTTTTTATCCTTAAGACTTGAGTCATACCATCTGCCCAGGCTTTTGACAGGTTGTTCTGCCACCGTTGGTATTGGTTCGTCACCAATGCAGAACTTCACGTCTTTTAGCTCTCCCTTGATTATCGAGATGCTACGTGACTTGTTCGGCTTGATTTTCATCCGGGCCCAGCTGATGTTTTCCTGCAGCTTACCAAGTAGCCGCCTGGTGCAAGCTGCAGTGGTGGTCAGAGTGGTCATGTCGTCCATATATACTCGGACGGTGGAAGGCGGATCCCGTTCCTGGTTCGCTCACCCCGCCACCCATTTTGAGGCCCTGATGATGACCTCCATGGCCATTGTAAAGGCCAGGGGTGAGATCGTGCAACCTGCCATGATGCCTACTTCTACTTGCTGCCATGATGTTTTGAAGTCGGGTGTTGTGAAGCACAGCTGCAGGTCTTCAAAGTAGAATTTTACCAAGGTAGTGATGGATGTTGGAACGCGGAAGAAGTTGAAGGACTCCCAGAGAAGGCTATGCGGAACTGAACCAAAGGCATTGGCTAGGTCGAGAAAGATGACATGAAGATCCCCTTTGTTCTTCTTCGCTGCTTGAATCTGATGCCAGATCATACTGGTGTGCTCCAAGCAGCCAGAGAATCCAGAAATTCCAGCCTTTTGTACGGATGTGTCAATGTACTCGTTTTTTCTCCAGGTAGGTGGTGTGTGTCAAGACGCTGAAAAAGATTTTCCCTTCAACGTTGAGAAGGCTGATTGGCCGAAATTGACTGATATCTGCGTCCTTCTCTTTTGGAATTAGTACACCTCCAGCCCTTCGCCATGCCTTTGGTATTATCCCCTTCTGCCAGACGATTCTCATTAGCCTCCAAAGATAGCGTAGGACATCTGGTGAGTTCTTGTAGAGCTTATATGACACTCCATTTGGTCCTGGTGCAGATCCTGATCTTGCACGCCCACCATGTTCTCCACTTCTTTCCATTTTGGAGGGCCGGTCTCGATGTTGACCTCTGGTGGTCGAATGGGGGGGATATCATGTGGGATGGCTAGCTGTTCATGCCTTTTCGTGTCTTGGTAGACCTTTTCCAGGTGCTCTTCAAGTTCCTTCTTTGAAGTTTGCAGGAACCCGCTTTTGTCCTTAGCGAAGAGATCTTTGACAAACTTGAAGGGATTTTTATAGAACAGGGTTCTTGTGTGTTCCTTCTTCCTGCGAAGTTTCCTCAAGTTCTCTGCTCTTCGTAAGGTTTTCAACCGGAGCTTGATGTCCCCATGGAGCAGCATGAGACCTTCTCTCTCTGGATCAGAGGCTTTTCTCCACTGTTTCCGCAGGTCCCTTCTTTCCCTGATCAGTCTCTCTATCTCTTGTTGCCTCCTAGGTTTGGTTGGTGGTGGTATTTTGTTGGTGGTTTTCCAGCTGTTCACTCCAAAGCGCTCCTCTCCATAGTGGTAGATGATGTCACCGATGTGTTCCAGCTTTCTCTCTGCAGTGCCCACTTGTTGCTCCAACATTTTCACCAGGTCGTTATTGACGGTTTCCCACTCTCTCTTCTCAATAGTTTTGGGCCACCTCACACTCTGTCTGTGCCCTTTGATCTTGTTCTCTTTGGGAGGTCTCTGTGGCTGGGTGGGTTCTACCTCCTGCAATTCTGTGTTTATAATACCCTCCTCAGTGACAGGGGGGCTGATGCTCTGCGAACTTTGGGTTTTTTCCCGTCGCTGTGCTTCACTCGACTGATTTGACGCATTACTTCGTAAGAAGTATTGGTCAATGCGAGGCCCTTGACTCGGCTTTCCCAAACACCGCTTCTTTCCTTGGTGGATCTTCAACCCTGTAACTGATGTTACTTTTGCCCAGCCACAGGTGCAGACCTGAAGTGAGTGTCCTGCTGCCATTGTCTCATGCACCGTGTTCTTGCTCGTAGTCATGTTTGTTCCTAGGTCTGTAGCCGTGTGGTCAGTCATTGAGCCATCTTGCGCCCCCGCTCTCGCAGGCTGTAGGGGTGTCATTCTTTGTAGACTTTCTGTAGCACTTGGCGGGTGTCTCCAACAAACTGAACACAGTGTCAGAGACTGCCAGCATGGGTAGCTAGCCCATGTCAGCCCCAGTGGGGTCTATTCCCTCCTGTCAGCAGTCTCTCCAGGCTGTCACACAGACTTTTTCTAAGTGTTGCTGTATCTCATGAAGGAAATACTGGACAAAGAAATTAATGACTTCCCAGGCTTCAGGATGCATTTTTACACTATATAAATGTGGAAATTTACATTGGAAACGTTTGGTTTAGCTGTTAATGAAGTTTCGTTTTTTTAGTGCTGCAAATTCATTGTCTGCTGGCGCTGTACACTTTTTCTAAGTGTTGCAATATCTCATGAAGGAAATACTGGACAATCAAATTAATGACTTCCCAGGCTTCAGGATGCCTTTTTACACTATATAAATGTGGAAATTTACATTGGAAACGTTTGGTTTAGCTGTTAATGAAGTTTCGTTTTTTTAGTGCTGCAAATTCATTGTCTGCTGGCGCTGTACACTTTTTCTAAGTGTTGCAATATCTCATGAAGGAAATACTGGACAATCAAATTAATGACTTTCCAGGCTTCAGGATGCCTTTCTACACTGTATAAAGGTGGAAATTTACATTGGAAACGTTTGGTTTAGCTGTTATAAAAGTTTGTTTTTTTAGTGCTGTAAATGCATTCTCAGCTCGCGCTGTACACATTTGCTATGTGAGGCATTATCTCATAAGGGAAATACTGGACAATCAAATTAATGACTTCCCAGGCTTCAGGATGCCTTTTTACACTATATAAAGGTGGAAATTTACATTGGAAACGTTTGGTTTAGCTGTTATAAAAGTTTGGTTTTTTAGTGCTGTAAATGCATTTTCAGCTCGCGCTGTACACATTTGCTATGTGAGGCATTATCTCAAAAGGGAAATACTGGACAATCAAATTAATGACTTCCCAGGCTTCAGGATGCCTTTTTACACTATATAAAGGTGGAAATTTACATTGGAAACGTTTGGTTTAGCTGTTATAAAAGTTTGGTTTTTTAGTGCTGTAAATGCATTTTCAGCTCGCGCTGTACACATTTGCTATGGTGAGGCATTATCTCATAAGGGAAATACTGGACAATCAAATTAATGACTTCCCAGGCTTCAGGATGTCTTTTTACACTATATAAAGGTGGAAATTTACATTGGAAACGTTTGGTTTAGCTGTTATAAAAGTTTGTTTTTTTTGTGCTGTAAATGCATTTTCAGCTCACGCTGTACACATTTGCTATGAGAGGCATTATCTCATAAGGGAAATATTGGACAATCAAATTAATGACTGCCCAGGCTTCAGGATGCCTTTCTACACTATATAAAGGTGGAAATTTACATTGGAAACGTTTGGTTTAGCTGTTAATGAAGTTTCGTTTTTTTAGTGCTGCAAATTCATTGTCTGCTGGCGCTGTACACTTTTTCTAAGTGTTGCAATATCTCATGAAGGAAATACTGGACAATCAAATTAATGACTTTCCAGGCTTCAGGATGCCTTTCTACACTATATAAAGGTGGAAATTTACATTGGAAACGTTTGGTTTAGCTGTTATAAAAGTTTGGTTTTTTAGTGCTGTAAATGCATTTTCAGCTCGCGCTGTACACATTTGCTATGAGAGGCATTATCTCATAAGGGAAATATTGGACAATCAAATTAATGACTGCCCAGGCTTCAGGATGTCTTTTTACACTATATAAAGGTGAAAATTTACATTGGAAACGTTTAGTTTAGCTGTTATAAAAGTTTGTTTTTTTAGTGCTGTAAATGCATTTTCAGCTCGCGCTGTACACATTTGCTATGTGAGGCATTATCTCATAAGGGAAATACTGGACAATCAAATTAATGACTTCCCAGGCTTCAGGATGCCTTTTTACACTATATAAATGTGGAAATTTACATTGGAAACGTTTGGTTTAGCTGGAAATGAAGTTTCGTTTTTTTAGTGCTGCAAATTCATTGTCTGCTGGCGCTGTACACTTTTTCTAAGTGTTGCAATATCTCATGAAGGAAATACTGGACAATCAAATTCATGACTTTCCAGGCTTCAGGATGCCTTTCTACACTATATAAAGGTGGAAATTTACATTGGACACGTTTGGTTTAGCTGTTATAAAAGTTTGGTTTTTTAGTGCTGTAAATGCATTTTCAGCTCGCGCTGTACACATTTGCTATGTGAGGCATTATCTCATAAGGGAAATACTGGACAATCAAATTAATGACTTCCCAGGCTTCAGGATGCCTTTTTACACTATATAAATGTGGAAATTTACATTGGAAACGTTTGGTTTAGCTGTTATAAAAGTTTGTTTTTTTCGTGCTGTAAATGCATTTTCAGCTCGCACTGTACACATTTGCTATGTGAGGCATTATCTCATAAGGGAAATACTGGACAATCAAATTAATGACTTCCCAGGCTTCAGGATGCCTTTTTACACTATATAAAGGTGGAAATGTACATTGGAAACGTTTGGTTTAGCTGTTATAAAAGTTTGGTTTTTTAGTGCTGTAAATGCATTTTCAGCTCGCGCTGTACTCATTTGCTATGTGAGGCATTATCTCATAAGGGAAATACTGGACAATCAAATTAATGACTTCCCAGGGTTCAGGATGCCTTTTTACACTATATAAATGTGGAAATTTACATTGGAAACGTTTGGTTTAGCTGTTAATGAAGTTTCGTTTTTTTAGTGCTGAAAATTCATTGTCTGCTGGCGCTGTACACTTTTTCTAAGTGTTGCAATATCTCATGAAGGAAATACTGGACAATCAAATTAATGACTTTCCAGGCTTCAGGATGCCTTTCTACACTATATAAAGGTGGAAATTTACATTGGAAACGTTTGGTTTAGCTGTTATAAAAGTTTGGTTTTTTAGTGCTGTAAATGCTATGTGAGGCATTATCTCATAAGGGAAATATTGGACAATCAAATTAATGACTGCCCAGGCTTCAGGATGTCTTTTTTACACTATATAAAGGTGGAAATTTACATTGGAAACGTTTAGTTTAGCTGTTATAAAAGTTAGTTTTTTTAGTGCTGTAAATGCATTTTCAGCTCGCGCTGTACACATTTGCTATGTGAGGCATTATCTCATAAGGGAAATACTGGACAATCAAATTAATGACTTCCCAGGCTTCAGGATGCCTTTTTACACTATATAAATGTGGAAATTTACATTGGAAACGTTTGGTTTAGCTGTTAATGAAGTTTCGTTTTTTTAGTGCTGCAAATTCATTGTCTGCTGGCGCTGTACACTTTTTCTAAGTGTTGCAATATCTCATGAAGGAAATACTGGACAATCAAATTAATGACTTCCCAGGCTTCAGGATGCCTTTTTACACTATATAAATGTGGAAATTTACATTGGAAACGTTTGGTTTAGCTGTTAATGAAGTTTCGTTTTTTTAGTGCTGCAAATTCATTGTCTAATGATAATAATAATATAATAATAATGCCTTTATTAGTCCCACAATGGGGAAATTCGAGATTCGAACCCAGGCCTCCTGGGGAGACTGGGTCCGGAACGCGGCGCCTTAGACCACTCGGCCATCCTGGCAGCCAATTCGAGATTCGAACCCAGGCCTCTTGGGGAGACTGGGACCGGAACGCGGCGCCTTAGACCACTCGGCCATCCTGGCAGCCTGCTGTCTGCTGTCGCTGTACACTTTTTCTAAGTGTTGCAATATCTCATGAAGGAAATACTGGACAATCAAATTAATGACTTTCCAGGCTTCAGGATGCCTTTTTACACTATATAAAGGTGGAAATTTACATTGGAAACGTTTGGTTTAGCTGTTATAAACGTTTGTTTTTTTAGTGCTGTAAATGCATTTTCAGCTCGCGCTGTACACATTTGCTATGTGAGGCATTATCCCATAAGGGAAATACTGGACAATCAAATTAATGACTTACCAGGCTTCAGGAGACCTTTTTACACTATATAGAGGTGGAAATTTACATTGGAAACGTTTAGTTTAGCTGTTATAAAAGTTTGTTTTTTTAGTGCTGTAAATGCATTTTCAGCTCGCGCTGTACACATTTGCTATGTGAGGCATTATCTCATAAGGGAAATAATGGACAATCAAATTAATGACTTCCCAGGCTTCAGGATGCCTTTTTACACTATATAAATGTGGAAATTTACATTGGAAACGTTTGGTTTAGCTGTTAATGAAGTTTCGTTTTTTTAGTGCTGCAAATTCATTGTCTGCTGGCGCTGTACACTTTTTCTAAGTGTTGCATTTTCTCATGAAGGAAATACTGGACAATCAAATTAATGACTTTCCAGGCTTCAGGATGCCTTTTTACACTATATAAAGGTGGAAATTTACATTGTAAACGTTTGGTTTAGCTGTTATAAAAGTTTGTTTTTTTAGTGCTGTAAATGCATTTTCAGCTCGCGCTGTACACATTTGCTATGTGAGACATTATCTCATAATGGAAATGCTGGACAATCAAATTAATGACTTCCCAGGCTTCAGGAGACCTTTTTACACTATATAATTGTGGAAATTTACATTGGAAACGTTTGGTTTAGCTGTTATAAAAGTTTGGTTTTTTAGTGCTGTAAATGCATTTTCAGCTCGCGCTGTACACATTTGCTATGAGAGGCATTATCTCATAAGGAAAATATTGGACAATCAAATTAATGACTGCCCAGGCTTCAGGATATCTTTTTACACGACATAAAGGTGGAAATTTACATTGGAAACGTTTGGTTTAGCTGTTAATGAAGTTTCGTTTTTTTAGTGCTGCAAATTCATTGTCTGCTGGCGCTGTACACTTTTTCTAAGTGTTGCAATATCTCATGAAGGAAATACTGGACAATCAAATTAATGACTTTCCAGGCTTCAGGATGCCTTTCTACACTATATAAAGGTGGAAATTTACATTGGAAACGTTTGGTTTAGCTGTTATAAAAGTTTGGTTTTTTAGTGCTGTAAATGCATTTTCAGCTCGCGCTGTACACATTTGCTATGAGAGGCATTATCTCATAAGGGAAATATTGGACAATCAAATTAATGACTGCCCAGGCTTCAGGATGTCTTTTTACACTATATAAAGGTGAAAATTTACATTGGAAACGTTTAGTTTAGCTGTTATAAAAGTTTGTTTTTTTAGTGCTGTAAATGCATTTTCAGCTCGCGCTGTACACATTTGCTATGTGAGGCATTATCTCATAAGGGAAATACTGGACAATCAAATTAATGACTTCCCAGGCTTCAGGATGCCTTTTTACACTATATAAATGTGGAAATTTACATTGGAAACGTTTGGTTTAGCTGTAAATGAAGTTTCGTTTTTTTAGTGCTGCAAATTCATTGTCTGCTGGCGTTGTACACTTTTTCTAAGTGTTGCAATATCTCATGTAGGAAATACTGGACAATCAAATTAATGACTTTCCAGGCTTCAGGATGCCTTTCTACACTATATAAAGGTGGAAATTTACATTGGAAACGTTTGGTTTAGCTGTTATAAAAGTTTGGTTTTTTAGTGCTGTAAATGCATTTTCAGCTCGCGCTGTACACATTTGCTATGAGAGGCATTATCTCATAAGGGAAATATTGGACAATCAAATTAATGACTGCCCAGGCTTCAGGATGTTTTTTTTACACTATATAAAGGTGGAAATTTACATTGGAAACGTTTGGTTTAGCTGTTATAAAAGTTTGGTTTTTTAGTGCTGTAAATGCATTTTCAGCTCGCGCTGTACACATTTTCTATGAGAGGCATTATCTCATAAGGGAAATATTGGACAATCAAATTAATGACTGCCCAGGCTTCAGGATGTCTTTTTACACTATATAAAGGTGGAAATTTACATTGGAAACGTTTGGTTTAGCTGTTATAAAAGTTTGTTTTTTTCGTGCTGTCATTCATTTGATTGTCCAATATTTCCCTTATGAGATAATGCCTCTCATAGCAAATGTGTACAGCGCGAGCTGAAAATGCATTTACAGCACTAAAAAACCAAACTTTTATAACAGCTAAACCAAACGTTTCCAATGTACATTTCCACCTTTATATAGTGTAGAAAGGCATCCTGAAGCCTGGAAAGTCATTAATTTGATTGTCCAGTATTTCCTTCATGAGATATTGCAACACTTAGAAAAAGTGTACAGCGCCAGCAGACAATGAATTTTCAGCACTAAAAAAACGAAACTTCATTAACAGCTAAACTAAACGTTTCCAATGTAAATTTCCACCTTTATATAGTGTAAAAAGACATCCTGAAGCCTGGGCAGTCATTAATTTGATTGTCCAATATTTCCCTTATGAGATAATGCCTCTCATAGCAAATGTGTACAGCGCGAGCTGAAAATGCATATACAGCACTAAAAAACCAAACTTTTATAACAGCTAAACCAAACGTTTCCAATGTAAATTTCCACCTTTATATAGTGTAGAAAGGCATCCTGAAGCCTGGAAAGTCATTAAATTGATTGTCCAGTATTTCCTTCATGAGAAATTGCAACACTTAGAAAAAGTGTACAGCGCCAGCAGACAATGAATTTTCAGCACTAAAAAAACGAAACTTCATTAACAGCTAAACCAAACGTTTCCAATGTAAATTTCCACATTTATAGAGTGTAAAAAGGCATCCTGAAGCCTGGAAAGTCATTAATTTGATTGTCCAGTATTTCCCTTATGAGATAATGCCTCACATAGCAAATGTGTACAGTGCGAGCTGAAAATGCATTTTCAGCACTAAAAAACCAAACTTTTATAACAGCTAAACCAAACGTTTCCAATGTAAATTTCCACCTTTATATAGTGTAAAAAGACATCCTGAAGCCTGGGCAGTCATTAATTTGATTGTCCAATATTTCCCTTATGAGATAATGCCTCTCATAGCAAATGTGTACAGCGCGAGCTGAAAATGCATTTACAGCACTAAAAAACCAAACTTTTATAACAGCTAAACCAAACGTTTCCAATGTAAATTTCCACCTTTATATAGTGTAGAAAGGCATCATGAAGCCTGGAAAGTCATTAATTTGATTGTCCAGTATTTCCTTCATGAGATATTGCAACACTTAGAAAAAGTGTACAGCGCCAGCAGACAATGAATTTTCAGCACTAAAAAAACGAAACTTCATTAACAGCTAAACCAAACGTTTCCAATGTAAATTTCCACATTTATAGAGTGTAAAAAGGCATCCTGAAGCCTGGGAAGTCATTAATTTGATTGTCCAGTATTTCCCTTATGAGATAATGCCTCACATAGCAAATGTGTACAGTGCGAGCTGAAAATGCATTTTCAGCACTAAAAAACCAAACTTTTATAACAGCTAAACCAAACGTTTCCAATGTAAATTTCCACCTTTATATAGTGTAAAAAGACATCCTGAAGCCTGGGCAGTCATTAATTTGATTGTCCAGTATTTCCCTTATGAGATAATGCCTCACATAGCAAATGTGTACAGCGCGAGCTGAAAATGCATTTACAGCACTAAAAAAACAAACTTTTATAACAGCTAAACCAAACGTTTCCAATGTAAATTTCCACCTTTATATAGTGTAGAAAGGCATCCTGAAGCCTGGGCAGTCATTAATTTGATTGTCCAATATTTCCCTTCTGAGATAAAGCCTCTCATAGCAAATGTGTACAGCGCGAGCTGAAAATGCATTTACAGCACTAAAAAACCAAACTTTTATAACAGCTAAACCAAACGTTTCCAATGTAAATTTCCACCTTTATAAAGTGTAGAAAGGCATCCTGAAGCCTGGAAAGTCATTAATTTGATTGTCCAGTATTTCCTACATGAGATATTGCAAAACTTAGAAAAAGTGTACAGCGCCAGCAGACAATGAATTTTCAGCAATAAAAAAACGAAACTTCATTAACAGCTAAACCAAACGTTTCCAATGTAAATTTCCACATTTATAGAGTGTAAAAAGGCATCCTGAAGCCTGGGAAGTCATTAATTTGATTGTCCAGTATTTCCCTTATGAGATAATGCCTCACATAGCAAATGTGTACAGTGCGAGCTGAAAATGCATTTTCAGCACTAAAAAACCAAACTTTTATAACACCTAAACCAAACGTTTCCAATGTAAATTTCCACCTTTATATAGTGTAAAAAGACATCCTGAAGCCTGGGCAGTCATTAATTTGATTGTCCAATATTTCCCTTATGAGATAATGCCTCTCATAGCAAATGTGTACAGCGCGAGCTGAAAATGCATTTACAGCACAAAAAAAACAAACTTTTATAACAGCTAAACCAAACGTTTCCAATGTAAATTTCCACCTTTATATAGTGTAGAAAGGCATCCTGAAGCCTGGAAAGTCATTAATTTGATTGTCCAGTATTTCCTTCATGAGATATTGCAACACTTAGAAAAGGTGTACAGCGCCAGCAGACAATGAATTTTCAGCACTAAAAAAACGAAACTTCATTAACAGCTAAACCAAACGTTTCCAATGTACATTTCCACCTTTATATAGTGTAGAAAGGCATCCTGAAGCCTGAAAAGTCATTAATTTGATTGTCCAGTATTTCCCTTATGAGATAATGCCTCACATAGCAAATGTGTACAGCGCGAGCTGAAAATGCATTTACAGCACTAAAAAACCAAACTTTTATAACAGCTAAACCAAACGTTTCCAATGTAAATTTCCACCTTTATATAGTGTAAAAAGACATCCTGAAGCCTGGGCAGTCATTAATTTGATTGTCCAATATTTCCCTTATGAGATAATGCCTCTCATAGCAAATGTGTACAGCGCGAGCTGAAAATGCATTTACAGCACTAAAAAAACAAACTTTTATAACAGCTAAACCAAACGTTTCCAATGTAAATTTCCACCTTTATATAGTGTAGAAAGGCATCCTGAAGCCTGGAAAGTCATTAATTTGATTGTCCAGTATTTCCTTCATGAGATATTGCAACACTTAGAAAAAGTGTACAGCGCCAGCAGACAATGAATTTTCAGCACTAAAAAAACGAAACTTCATTAACAGCTAAACTAAACGTTTCCAATGTATATTTCCACCTTTATATAGTGTAAAAAGACATCCTGAAGCCTGGGCAGTCATTAATTTGATTGTCCAATATTTCCCTCATGAGATAATGCCTCTCATAGCAAATGTGTACAGCGCGAGCTGAAAATGCATTTACAGCACTAAAAAACCAAACTTTTATAACAGCTAAACCAAACGTTTCAAATGTAAATTTCCACCTTTATATAGTGTAGAAAGGCATCCTGAAGCCTGGAAAGTCATTAATTTGATTGTCCAGTATTTCCTTCATGAGATATTGCAACACTTAGAAAAAGTGTACAGCGCCAGCAGACAATGAATTTTCAGCACTAAAAAAACGAAACTTCATTAACAGCTAAACCAAACGTTTCCAATATAAATTTCCACATTTATAGAGTGTAAAAAGGCATCCTGAAGCCTGGGAAGTCATTAATTTGATTGTCCAGTATTTCCCTTATGAGATAATGCCTCACATAGCAAATGTGTACAGTGCGAGCTGAAAATGCATTTTCAGCACTAAAAAACCAAACTTTTATAACAGCTAAACCAAACGTTTCCAATGTAAATTTCCACCTTTAGATAGTGTAAAAAGACATCCTGAAGCCTGGGCAGTCATTAATTTGATTGTCCAGTATTTCCCTTATGAGATAATGCCTCACATAGCAAATGTGTACAGTGCGAGCTGAAAATGCATTTTCAGCACTAAAAAAACCAAACTTTTATAACAGCTAAACCAAACGTTTCCAATGTAAATTTCCACCTTTATATAGTGTAAAAAGACATCCTGAAGCCTGGGCAGTCATTAATTTGATTGTCCAATATTTCCCTTATGAGATAATGCCTCTCATAGCAAATGTGTACAGCGCGAGCTGAAAATGCATTTACAGCACTAAAAAACCAAACTTTTATAACAGCTAAACCAAACGTTTCCAATGTAAATTTCCACCTTTATATAGTGTAGAAAGGCATCCTGAAGCCTGGAAAGTCATTAATTTGATTGTCCAGTATTTCCTTCATGAGATATTGCAACACTTAGAAAAGTGTACAGCGCCAGCAGACAATGAATTTTCAGCACTAAAAAAACGAAACTTCATTAACAGCTAAACCAAACGTTTCCAATGTAAATTTCCACATTTATAGAGTGTAAAAAGGCATCCTGAAGCCTGGGAAGTCATTAATTTGATTGTCCAGTATTTCCCTTATGAGATAATGCCTCACATAGCAAATGTGTACAGTGCGAGCTGAAAATGCATTTTCAGCACTAAAAAAACAAACTTTTATAACAGCTAAACCAAACGTTTCCAATGTAAATTTCCACCTTTATATAGTGTAAAAAGACATCCTGAAGCCTGGGCAGTCATTAATTTGATTGTCCAGTATTTCCCTTATGAGATAATGCCTCACATAGCAAATGTGTACAGTGCGAGCTAAAAATGCATTTTCAGCACTAAAAAAACCAAACTTTTATAACAGCTAAACCAAACGTTTCCAATGTAAATTTCCACCTTTATATAGTGTAAAAAGACATCCTGAAGCCTAGGCAGTCATTAATTTGATTGTCCAATATTTCCCTTATGAGACAATGCCTCTCATAGCAAATGTGTACAGCGCGAGCTGAAAATGCATTTTCAGCACTAAAAAAACAAACTTTTATAACAGCTAAACCAAACGTTTCCAATGTACATTTCCACCTTTATATAGTGTAGAAAGGCATCCTGAAGCCTGGAAAGTCATTGATTTGATTGTCCAGTATTTCCTTCATGAGATATTGCAACACTTAGAAAAAGTGTACAGCGCCAGCAGACAATGAATTTTCAGCACTAAAAAAACGAAACTTCATTAACAGCTAAACTAAACGTTTCCAATGTAAATTTCCAACTTTATATAGAGTAAAAAGACATCCTGAAGCCTGGGCAGCCATTAATTTGATTGTCCAATATTTCCCTTATGAGATAATGCCTCTCATAGCAAATGTGTACAGCGCGAGCTGAAAATGCATTTACAGCACTAAAAAACCAAACTTTTATAACAGCTAAACCAAACGTTTCCAATGTAAATTTCCACCTTTATATAGTGTAAAAAGACATCCTGAAGCCTGGGCAGTCATTAATTTGATTGTCCAATATTTCCCTTATGAGATAATGCCTCTCATAGCAAATGTGTACAGCGCGAGCTGAAAATGCATTTACAGCACTAAAAAACCAAACTTTTATAACAGCTAAACCAAACGTTTCCAAAGTAAATTTCCACCTTAGAAAGGCATCCTGAAGCCTGGAAAGTCATTAATTTGATTGTCCAGTATTTCCTTCATGAGATATTGCAACACTTAGAAAAAGTGTACAGCGCCAGCAGACAATGAATTTTCAGCACTAAAAAAAACGAAACTTCATTAACAGCTAAACTAAACGTTTCCAATGTAAATTTCCACCTTTATATAGTGTAAAAAGACATCCTGAAGCCTGGGCAGTCATTAATTTGATTGTCCAATATTTCCCTTATGAGATAATGCCTCTCATAGCAAATGTGTACAGCGCGAGCTGAAAATGCATTTACAGCACTAAAAAACCAAACTTTTATAACAGCTAAACCAAACGTTTCCAATGTAAATTTCCACCTTTATATAGTGTAGAAAGGCATCCTGAAGCCTGGAAAGTCATTAATTTGATTGTCCAGTATTTCCTTCATGAGATATTGCAACACTTAGAAAAAGTGTACAGCGCCAGCAGACAATGAATTTTCAGCACTAAAAAAACGAAACTTCATTAACAGCTAAACCAAACGTTTCCAATGTAAATTTCCACATTTATAGAGTGTAAAAAGGCATCCTGAAGCCTGGGAAGTCATTAATTTGATTGTCCAGTATTTCCCTTATGAGATAATGCCTCACATAGCAAATGTGTACAGTGCGAGCTGAAAATGCATTTTCAGCACTAAAAAACCAAACTTTTATAACAGCTAAACCAAACGTTTCCAATGTAAATTTCCACCTTTATATAGTGTAAAAAGACATCCTGAAGCCTGGGCAGTCATTAATTTGATTGTCCAATATTTCCCTTTTGAGATAATGCCTCTCATAGCAAATGTGTACAGCGCGAGCTGAAAATGCATTTACAGCACTAAAAAACCAAACTTTTATAACAGCTAAACCAAACGTTTCCAATGTACATTTCCACCTTTATATAGTGTAGAAAGGCATCCTGAAGCCTGGAAAGTCATTAATTTGATTGTCCAGTATTTCCTTCATGAGATATTGCAACACTTAGAAAAAGTGTACAGCGCCAGCAGACAATGAATTTTCAGCACTAAAAAAACGAAACTTCATTAACAGCTAAACTAAACGTTTCCGATGTAAATTTCCACCCTTATATAGTGTAAAAAGACATCCTGAAGCCTGGGCAGTCATTAATTTGATTGTCTAATATTTCCCTTATGAGATAATGCCTCTCATAGCAAATGTGTACAGCGCGAGCTGAAAATGCATTTACAGCACTAAAAAACCAAACTTTTATAACAGCTAAACCAAACGTTTCCAATGTACATTTCCACCTTTATATAGTGTAGAAAGGCATCCTGAAGCCTGGAAAGTCATTAATTTGATTGTCCAGTATTTCCTTCATGAGATATTGCAACACTTAGAAAAAGTGTACAGCGCCAGCAGACAATGAATTTTCAGCACTAAAAAAACGAAACTTCATTAACAGCTAAACTAAACGTTTCCAATGTATATTTCCACCTTTATATAGTGTAAAAAGACATCCTGAAGCCTGGGCAGTCATTAATTTGATTGTCCAATATTTCCCTTATGAGATAATGCCTCTCATAGCAAATGTGTACAGCGCGAGCTGAAAATGCATTTACAGCACTAAAAAAACAAACTTTTATAACAGCTAAACCAAACGTTTCCAATGTAAATTTCCACCTTTATATAGTGTAAAAAGACATCCTGAAGCCTGGGCAGTCATTAATTTGATTGTCCAGTATTTCCCTTATGAGATAATGCCTCACATAGCAAATGTGGACAGTGCGAGCTGAAAATGCATTTTCAGCACTAAAAAAACCAAACTTTTATAACAGCTAAACCAAACGTTTCCAATGTAAATTTCCACCTTTATATAGTGTAAAAAGACATCCTGAAGCCTGGGCAGTCATTAATTTGATTGTCCAGTATTTCCCTTATGAGATAATGCCTCACACAGCAAATGTGTACAGTGCGAGCTGAAAATGCATTTTCAGCACTAAAAAAACCAAACTTTTATAACAGCTAAACCAAACGTTTCCAATGTAAATCTCCACCTTTATATAGTGTAAAAAGACATCCTGAAGCCTGGGCAGTCATTAATTTGATTGTCCAATATTTCCCTTCTGAGATAATGCCTCTCATAGCAAATGTGTACAGCGCGAGCTGAAAATGCATTTACAGCACTAAAAAACCAAACTTTTATAACAGCTAAACCAAACGTTTCCAATGTACATTTCCACCTTTATATAGTGTAGAAAGGCATCCTGAAGCCTGGAAAGTAATTAATTTGATTGTCCAGTATTTCCTTCATGAGATATTGCAACACATAGAAAAAATGTACAGCGCCAGCAGACAATGAATTTTCAGCACTAAAAAAACGAAACTTCATTAACAGCTAAACTAAACGTTTCCAATGTAAATTTCCACCTTTATATAGTGTAGAAAGGCATCCTGAAGCCTGGAAAGTCATTAATTTGATTGTCCAGTATTTCCTTCATGAGATATTGCAACACTTAGAAAAAGTGTACAGCGCCAGCAGACAATGAATTTTCAGCACTAAAAAAACGAAACTTCATTAACAGCTAAACTAAACGTTTCCAATGTAAATTTCCACCCTTATATAGTGTAAAAAGACATCCTGAAGCCTGGGCAGTCATTAATTTGATTGTCCAATATTTCCCTTATGAGATAATGCTTCTCATAGCAAATGTGTACAGCGCGAGCTGAAAATGCATTTACAGCACTAAAAAACCAAACTTTTATAACAGCTAAACCAAACGTTTCCAATGTAAATTTCCACCTTTATATAGTGTAGAAAGGCATCCTGAAGCCTGGAAAGTCATTAATTTGATTGTCCAGTATTTCCTTCATGAGATATTGCAACACTTAGAAAAAGTGTACAGCGCCAGCAGACAATGAATTTTCAGCACTAAAAAAACGAAACTTCATTAACAGCTAAACCAAACGTTTCCAATGTAAATTTCCACATTTATAGAGTGTAAAAAGGCATCCTGAAGCCTGGGAAGTCATTAATTTGATTGTCCAGTATTTCCCTTATGAGATAATGCCTCACATAGCAAATGTGTACAGTGCGAGCTGAAAATGCATTTTCAGCACTAAAAAACCAAACTTTTATAACAGCTAAACCAAACGTTTCCAATGTAAATTTCCACCTTTATATAGTGTAAAAAGACATCCTGAAGCCTGGGCAGTCATTAATTTGATTGTCCAGTATTTCCCTTATGAGATAATGCCTCACACAGCAAATGTGTACAGTGCGAGCTGAAAATGCATTTTCAGCACTAAAAAAACCAAACTTTTATAACAGCTAAACCAAACGTTTCCAATGTAAATTTCCACCTTTATATAGTGTAAAAAGACATCCTGAAGCCTGGGCAGTCATTAATTTGATTGTCCAATATTTCCCTTCTGAGATAATGCCTCTCATAGCAAATGTGTACAGCGCGAGCTGAAAATGCATTTACAGCACTAAAAAACCAAACTTTTATAACAGCTAAACCAAACGTTTCCAATGTACATTTCCACCTTTATATAGTGTAGAAAGGCATCCTGAAGCCTGGAAAGTCATTAATTTGATTGTCCAGTATTTCCTTCATGAGATATTGCAACACTTAGAAAAAGTGTACAGCGCCAGCAGACAATGAATTTTCAGCACTAAAAAAACGAAACTTCATTAACAGCTAAACTAAACGTTTCCAATGTAAATTTCCACCCTTATATAGTGTAAAAATACATCCTGAAGCCTGGGCAGTCATTAATTTGATTGTCCAATATTTCCCTTATGAGATAATGCCTCTCATAGCAAATGTGTACAGCGCGAGCTGAAAATGCATTTACAGCACTAAAAAACCAAACTTTTATAACAGCTAAACCAAACGTTTCCAATGTAAATTTCCACCTTTATATAGTGTAGAAAGGCATCCTGAAGCCTGGAAAGTCATTAATTTGATTGTCCAGTATTTCCTTCATGAGATATTGCAACACTTAGAAAAAGTGTACAGCGCCAGCAGACAATGAATTTTCAGCACTAAAAAAACGAAACTTCATTAACAGCTAAACCAAACGTTTCCAATGTAAATTTCCACATTTATAGAGTGTAAAAAGGCATCCTGAAGCCTGGGAAGTCATTAATTTGATTGTCCAGTATTTCCCTTATGAGATAATGCCTCACATAGCAAATGTGTACAGTGCGAGCTGAAAATGCATTTTCAGCACTAAAAAAACAAACTTTTATAACAGCTAAACCAAACGTTTCCAATGTAAATTTCCACCTTTATATAGTGTAAAAAGACATCCTGAAGCCTGGGCAGTCATTAATTTGATTGTCCAGTATTTCCCTTATGAGATAATGCCTCACATAGCAAATGTGTACAGTGCGAGCTGAAAATGCATTTTCAGCACTAAAAAAACCAAACTTTTATAACAGCTAAACCAAACGTTTCCAATGTAAATTTCCACCTTTATATAGTGTAAAAAGACATCCCGAAGCCTAGGCAGTCATTAATTTGATTGTCCAATATTTCCCTTATGAGACAATGCCTCTCATAGCAAATGTGTACAGCGCGAGCTGAAAATGCATTTTCAGCACTAAAAAAACAAACTTTTATAACAGCTAAACCAAACGTTTCCAATGTACATTTCCACCTTTATATAGTGTAGAAAGGCATCCTGAAGCCTGGAAAGTCATTGATTTGATTGTCCAGTATTTCCTTCATGAGATATTGCAACACTTAGAAAAAGTGTACAGCGCCAGCAGACAATGAATTTTCAGCACTAAAAAAACGAAACTTCATTAACAGCTAAACTAAACGTTTCCAATGTAAATTTCCAACTTTATATAGAGTAAAAAGACATCCTGAAGCCTGGGCAGCCATTAATTTGATTGTCCAATATTTCCCTTATGAGATAATGCCTCTCATAGCAAATGTGTACAGCGCGAGCTGAAAATGCATTTACAGCACTAAAAAACCAAACTTTTATAACAGCTAAACCAAACGTTTCCAATGTAAATTTCCACCTTTATATAGTGTAAAAAGACATCCTGAAGCCTGGGCAGTCATTAATTTGATTGTCCAATATTTCCCTTATGAGATAATGCCTCTCATAGCAAATGTGTACAGCGCGAGCTGAAAATGCATTTACAGCACTAAAAAACCAAACTTTTATAACAGCTAAACCAAACGTTTCCAAAGTAAATTTCCACCTTTATATAGTGTAGAAAGGCATCCTGAAGCCTGGAAAGTCATTAATTTGATTGTCCAGTATTTCCTTCATGAGATATTGCAACACTTAGAAAAAGTGTACAGCGCCAGCAGACAATGAATTTTCAGCACTAAAAAAAACGAAACTTCATTAACAGCTAAACTAAACGTTTCCAATGTAAATTTCCACCTTTATATAGTGTAAAAAGACATCCTGAAGCCTGGGCAGTCATTAATTTGATTGTCCAATATTTCCCTTATGAGATAATGCCTCTCATAGCAAATGTGTACAGCGCGAGCTGAAAATGCATTTACAGCACTAAAAAACCAAACTTTTATAACAGCTAAACCAAACGTTTCCAATGTAAATTTCCACCTTTATATAGTGTAGAAAGGCATCCTGAAGCCTGGAAAGTCATTAATTTGATTGTCCAGTATTTCCTTCATGAGATATTGCAACACTTAGAAAAAGTGTACAGCGCCAGCAGACAATGAATTTTCAGCACTAAAAAAACGAAACTTCATTAACAGCTAAACCAAACGTTTCCAATGTAAATTTCCACATTTATAGAGTGTAAAAAGGCATCCTGAAGCCTGGGAAGTCATTAATTTGATTGTCCAGTATTTCCCTTATGAGATAATGCCTCACATAGCAAATGTGTACAGTGCGAGCTGAAAATGCATTTTCAGCACTAAAAAACCAAACTTTTATAACAGCTAAACCAAACGTTTCCAATGTAAATTTCCACCTTTATATAGTGTAAAAAGACATCCTGAAGCCTGGGCAGTCATTAATTTGATTGTCCAATATTTCCCTTTTGAGATAATGCCTCTCATAGCAAATGTGTACAGCGCGAGCTGAAAATGCATTTACAGCACTAAAAAACCAAACTTTTATAACAGCTAAACCAAACGTTTCCAATGTACATTTCCACCTTTATATAGTGTAGAAAGGCATCCTGAAGCCTGGAAAGTCATTAATTTGATTGTCCAGTATTTCCTTCATGAGATATTGCAACACTTAGAAAAAGTGTACAGCGCCAGCAGACAATGAATTTTCAGCACTAAAAAAACGAAACTTCATTAACAGCTAAACTAAACGTTTCCGATGTAAATTTCCACCCTTATATAGTGTAAAAAGACATCCTGAAGCCTGGGCAGTCATTAATTTGATTGTCTAATATTTCCCTTATGAGATAATGCCTCTCATAGCAAATGTGTACAGCGCGAGCTGAAAATGCATTTACAGCACTAAAAAACCAAACTTTTATAACAGCTAAACCAAACGTTTCCAATGTACATTTCCACCTTTATATAGTGTAGAAAGGCATCCTGAAGCCTGGAAAGTCATTAATTTGATTGTCCAGTATTTCCTTCATGAGATATTGCAACACTTAGAAAAAGTGTACAGCGCCAGCAGACAATGAATTTTCAGCACTAAAAAAACGAAACTTCATTAACAGCTAAACTAAACGTTTCCAATGTATATTTCCACCTTTATATAGTGTAAAAAGACATCCTGAAGCCTGGGCAGTCATTAATTTGATTGTCCAATATTTCCCTTATGAGATAATGCCTCTCATAGCAAATGTGTACAGCGCGAGCTGAAAATGCATTTACAGCACTAAAAAAACAAACTTTTATAACAGCTAAACCAAACGTTTCCAATGTAAATTTCCACCTTTATATAGTGTAAAAAGACATCCTGAAGCCTGGGCAGTCATTAATTTGATTGTCCAGTATTTCCCTTATGAGATAATGCCTCACATAGCAAATGTGGACAGTGCGAGCTGAAAATGCATTTTCAGCACTAAAAAAACCAAACTTTTATAACAGCTAAACCAAACGTTTCCAATGTAAATTTCCACCTTTATATAGTGTAAAAAGACATCCTGAAGCCTGGGCAGTCATTAATTTGATTGTCCAGTATTTCCCTTATGAGATAATGCCTCACACAGCAAATGTGTACAGTGCGAGCTGAAAATGCATTTTCAGCACTAAAAAAACCAAACTTTTATAACAGCTAAACCAAACGTTTCCAATGTAAATCTCCACCTTTATATAGTGTAAAAAGACATCCTGAAGCCTGGGCAGTCATTAATTTGATTGTCCAATATTTCCCTTCTGAGATAATGCCTCTCATAGCAAATGTGTACAGCGCGAGCTGAAAATGCATTTACAGCACTAAAAAACCAAACTTTTATAACAGCTAAACCAAACGTTTCCAATGTACATTTCCACCTTTATATAGTGTAGAAAGGCATCCTGAAGCCTGGAAAGTAATTAATTTGATTGTCCAGTATTTCCTTCATGAGATATTGCAACACATAGAAAAAATGTACAGCGCCAGCAGACAATGAATTTTCAGCACTAAAAAAACGAAACTTCATTAACAGCTAAACTAAACGTTTCCAATGTAAATTTCCACCTTTATATAGTGTAGAAAGGCATCCTGAAGCCTGGAAAGTCATTAATTTGATTGTCCAGTATTTCCTTCATGAGATATTGCAACACTTAGAAAAAGTGTACAGCGCCAGCAGACAATGAATTTTCAGCACTAAAAAAACGAAACTTCATTAACAGCTAAACTAAACGTTTCCAATGTAAATTTCCACCCTTATATAGTGTAAAAAGACATCCTGAAGCCTGGGCAGTCATTAATTTGATTGTCCAATATTTCCCTTATGAGATAATGCTTCTCATAGCAAATGTGTACAGCGCGAGCTGAAAATGCATTTACAGCACTAAAAAACCAAACTTTTATAACAGCTAAACCAAACGTTTCCAATGTAAATTTCCACCTTTATATAGTGTAGAAAGGCATCCTGAAGCCTGGAAAGTCATTAATTTGATTGTCCAGTATTTCCTTCATGAGATATTGCAACACTTAGAAAAAGTGTACAGCGCCAGCAGACAATGAATTTTCAGCACTAAAAAAACGAAACTTCATTAACAGCTAAACCAAACGTTTCCAATGTAAATTTCCACATTTATAGAGTGTAAAAAGGCATCCTGAAGCCTGGGAAGTCATTAATTTGATTGTCCAGTATTTCCCTTATGAGATAATGCCTCACATAGCAAATGTGTACAGTGCGAGCTGAAAATGCATTTTCAGCACTAAAAAACCAAACTTTTATAACAGCTAAACCAAACGTTTCCAATGTAAATTTCCACCTTTATATAGTGTAAAAAGACATCCTGAAGCCTGGGCAGTCATTAATTTGATTGTCCAGTATTTCCCTTATGAGATAATGCCTCACACAGCAAATGTGTACAGTGCGAGCTGAAAATGCATTTTCAGCACTAAAAAAACCAAACTTTTATAACAGCTAAACCAAACGTTTCCAATGTAAATTTCCACCTTTATATAGTGTAAAAAGACATCCTGAAGCCTGGGCAGTCATTAATTTGATTGTCCAATATTTCCCTTCTGAGATAATGCCTCTCATAGCAAATGTGTACAGCGCGAGCTGAAAATGCATTTACAGCACTAAAAAACCAAACTTTTATAACAGCTAAACCAAACGTTTCCAATGTACATTTCCACCTTTATATAGTGTAGAAAGGCATCCTGAAGCCTGGAAAGTCATTAATTTGATTGTCCGGTATTTCCTTCATGAGATATTGCAACACTTAGAAAAAGTGTACAGCGCCAGCAGACAATGAATTTTCAGCACTAAAAAAACGAAACTTCATTAACAGCTAAACTAAACGTTTCCAATGTAAATTTCCACCCTTATATAGTGTAAAAATACATCCTGAAGCCTGGGCAGTCATTAATTTGATTGTCCAATATTTCCCTTATGAGATAATGCCTCTCATAGCAAATGTGTACAGCGCGAGCTGAAAATGCATTTACAGCACTAAAAAACCAAACTTTTATAACAGCTAAACCAAACGTTTCCAATGTAAATTTCCACCTTTATATAGTGTAGAAAGGCATCCTGAAGCCTGGAAAGTCATTAATTTGATTGTCCAGTATTTCCTTCATGAGATATTGCAACACTTAGAAAAAGTGTACAGCGCCAGCAGACAATGAATTTTCAGCACTAAAAAAACGAAACTTCATTAACAGCTAAACCAAACGTTTCCAATGTAAATTTCCACATTTATAGAGTGTAAAAAGGCATCCTGAAGCCTGGGAAGTCATTAATTTGATTGTCCAGTATTTCCCTTATGAGATAATGCCTCACATAGCAAATGTGTACAGTGCGAGCTGAAAATGCATTTTCAGCACTAAAAAAACAAACTTTTATAACAGCTAAACCAAACGTTTCCAATGTAAATTTCCACCTTTATATAGTGTAAAAAGACATCCTGAAGCCTGGGCAGTCATTAATTTGATTGTCCAGTATTTCCCTTATGAGATAATGCCTCACATAGCAAATGTGTACAGTGCGAGCTGAAAATGCATTTTCAGCACTAAAAAAACCAAACTTTTATAACAGCTAAACCAAACGTTTCCAATGTAAATTTCCACCTTTATATAGTGTAAAAAGACATCCCGAAGCCTAGGCAGTCATTAATTTGATTGTCCAATATTTCCCTTATGAGACAATGCCTCTCATAGCAAATGTGTACAGCGCGAGCTGAAAATGCATTTTCAGCACTAAAAAAACAAACTTTTATAACAGCTAAACCAAACGTTTCCAATGTACATTTCCACCTTTATATAGTGTAGAAAGGCATCCTGAAGCCTGGAAAGTCATTGATTTGATTGTCCAGTATTTCCTTCATGAGATATTGCAACACTTAGAAAAAGTGTACAGCGCCAGCAGACAATGAATTTTCAGCACTAAAAAAACGAAACTTCATTAACAGCTAAACTAAACGTTTCCAATGTAAATTTCCAACTTTATATAGAGTAAAAAGACATCCTGAAGCCTGGGCAGCCATTAATTTGATTGTCCAATATTTCCCTTATGAGATAATGCCTCTCGTAGCAAATGTGTACAGCGCGAGCTGAAAATGCATTTACAGCACTAAAAAACCAAACTTTTATAACAGCTAAACCAAACGTTTCCAATGTAAATTTCCACCTTTATATAGTGTAAAAAGACATCCTGAAGCCTGGGCAGTCATTAATTTGATTGTCCAATATTTCCCTTATGAGATAATGCCTCTCATAGCAAATGTGTACAGCGCGAGCTGAAAATGCATTTACAGCACTAAAAAACCAAACTTTTATAACAGCTAAACCAAACGTTTCCAATGTAAATTTCCACCTTTATATAGTGTAGAAAGGCATCCTGAAGCCTGGAAAGTCATTAATTTGATTGTCCAGTATTTCCTTCATGAGATATTGCAACACTTAGAAAAAGTGTACAGCGCCAGCAGACAATGAATTTTCAGCACTAAAAAAAACGAAACTTCATTAACAGCTAAACTAAACGTTTCCAATGTAAATTTCCACCTTTATATAGTGTAAAAAGACATCCTGAAGCCTGGGCAGTCATTAATTTGATTGTCCAATATTTCCCTTATGAGATAATGCCTCTCATAGCAAATGTGTACAGCGCGAGCTGAAAATGCATTTACAGCACTAAAAAACCAAACTTTTATAACAGCTAAACCAAACGTTTCCAATGTAAATTTCCACCTTTATATAGTGTAGAAAGGCATCCTGAAGCCTGGAAAGTCATTAATTTGATTGTCCAGTATTTCCTTCATGAGATATTGCAACACTTAGAAAAAGTGTACAGCGCCAGCAGACAATGAATTTTCAGCACTAAAAAAACGAAACTTCATTAACAGCTAAACCAAACGTTTCCAATGTAAATTTCCACATTTATAGAGTGTAAAAAGGCATCCTGAAGCCTGGGAAGTCATTAATTTGATTGTCCAGTATTTCCCTTATGAGATAATGCCTCACATAGCAAATGTGTACAGTGCGAGCTGAAAATGCATTTTCAGCACTAAAAAACCAAACTTTTATAACAGCTAAACCAAACGTTTCCAATGTAAATTTCCACCTTTTTATAGTGTAAAAAGACATCCTGAAGCCTGGGCAGTCATTAATTTGATTGTCCAATATTTCCCTTTTGAGATAATGCCTCTCATAGCAAATGTGTACAGCGCGAGCTGAAAATGCATTTACAGCACTAAAAAACCAAACTTTTATAACAGCTAAACCAAACGTTTCCAATGTACATTTCCACCTTTATATAGTGTAGAAAGGCATCCTGAAGCCTGGAAAGTCATTAATTTGATTGTCCAGTATTTCCTTCATGAGATATTGCAACACTTAGAAAAAGTGTACAGCGCCAGCAGACAATGAATTTTCAGCACTAAAAAAACGAAACTTCATTAACAGCTAAACTAAACGTTTCCGATGTAAATTTCCACCCTTATATAGTGTAAAAAGACATCCTGAAGCCTGGGCAGTCATTAATTTGATTGTCTAATATTTCCCTTATGAGATAATGCCTCTCATAGCAAATGTGTACAGCGCGAGCTGAAAATGCATTTACAGCACTAAAAAACCAAACTTTTATAACAGCTAAACCAAACGTTTCCAATGTACATTTCCACCTTTATATAGTGTAGAAAGGCATCCTGAAGCCTGGAAAGTCATTAATTTGATTGTCCAGTATTTCCTTCATGAGATATTGCAACACTTAGAAAAAGTGTACAGCGCCAGCAGACAATGAATTTTCAGCACTAAAAAAACGAAACTTCATTAACAGCTAAACCAAACGTTTCCAATGTAAATTTCCACATTTATAGAGTGTAAAAAGGCATCCTGAAGCCTGGGAAGTCATTAATTTGATTGTCCAGTATTTCCCTTATGAGATAATGCCTCACATAGCAAATGTGTACAGTGCGAGCTGAAAATGCATTTTCAGCACTAAAAAACCAAACTTTTATAACAGCTAAACCAAACGTTTCCAATGTAAATTTCCACCTTTATATAGTGTAAAAAGACATCCTGAAGCCTGGGCAGTCATTAATTTGATTGTCCAGTATTTCCCTTATGAGATAATGCCTCACACAGCAAATGTGTACAGTGCGAGCTGAAAATGCATTTTCAGCACTAAAAAAACCAAACTTTTATAACAGCTAAACCAAACGTTTCCAATGTAAATTTCCACCTTTATAGAGTGTAAAAAGACATCCTGAAGCCTGGGCAGTCATTAATTTGATTGTCCAATATTTCCCTTCTGAGATAATGCCTCTCATAGCAAATGTGTACAGCGCGAGCTGAAAATGCATTTACAGCACTAAAAAACCAAACTTTTATAACAGCTAAACCAAACGTTTCCAATGTACATTTCCACCTTTATATAGTGTAGAAAGGCATCCTGAAGCCTGGAAAGTCATTAATTTGATTGTCCAGTATTTCCTTCATGAGATATTGCAACACTTAGAAAAAGTGTACAGCGCCAGCAGACAATGAATTTTCAGCACTAAAAAAACGAAACTTCATTAACAGCTAAACTAAACGTTTCCAATGTAAATTTCCACCCTTATATAGTGTAAAAAGACATCCTGAAGCCTGGGCAGTCATTAATTTGATTGTCCAATATTTCCCTTATGAGATAATGCCTCTCATAGCAAATGTGTACAGCGCGAGCTGAAAATGCATTTACAGCACTAAAAAACCAAACTTTTATAACAGCTAAACCAAACGTTTCCAATGTAAATTTCCACCTTTATATAGTGTAGAAAGGCATCCTGAAGCCTGGAAAGTCATTAATTTGATTGTCCAGTATTTCCTTCATGAGATATTGCAACACTTAGAAAAAGTGTACAGCGCCAGCAGACAATGAATTTTCAGCACTAAAAAAACGAAACTTCATTAACAGCTAAACCAAACGTTTCCAATGTAAATTTCCACATTCATAGAGTGTAAAAAGGCATCCTGAAGCCTGGGAAGTCATTAATTTGATTGTCCAGTATTTCCCTTATGAGATAATGCCTCACATAGCAAATGTGTACAGTGCGAGCTGAAAATGCATTTTCAGCACTAAAAAACCAAACTTTTATAACAGCTAAACCAAACGTTTCCAATGTAAATTTCCACCTTTATATAGTGTAAAAAGACATCCTGAAGCCTGGGCAGTCATTAATTTGATTGTCCAGTATTTCCCTTATGAGATAATGCCTCACACAGCAAATGTGTACAGTGCGAGCTGAAAATGCATTTTCAGCACTAAAAAAAACAAACTTTTATAACAGCTAAACCAAACGTTTCCAATGTAAATTTCCACCTTTATATAGTGTAAAAAGACATCCTGAAGCCTGGGCAGTCATTAATTTGATTGTCCAATATTTCCCTTCTGAGATAATGCCTCTCATAGCAAATGTGTACAGCGCGAGCTGAAAATGCATTTACAGCACTAAAAAACCAAACTTTTATAACAGCTAAACCAAACGTTTCCAATGTACATTTCCACCTTTATATAGTGTAGAAAGGCATCCTGAAGCCTGGAAAGTCATTAATTTGATTGTCCAGTATTTCCTTCATGAGATATTGCAACACTTAGAAAAAGTGTACAGCGCCAGCAGACAATGAATTTTCAGCACTAAAAAAACGAAACTTCATTAACAGCTAAACTAAACGTTTCCAATGTAAATTTCCACCCTTATATAGTGTAAAAAGACATCCTGAAGCCTGGGCAGTCATTAATTTGATTGTCCAATATTTCCCTTATGAGATAATGCCTCTCATAGCAAATGTGTACAGCGCGAGCTGAAAATGCATTTACAGCACTAAAAAAACAAACTTTTATAACAGCTAAACCAAACGTTTCCAATGTAAATTTCCACCTTTATATAGTGTAGAAAGGCATCCTGAAGCCTGGAAAGTCATTAATTTGATTGTCCAGTATTTCCTTCATGAGATATTGCAACACTTAGAAAAAGTGTACAGCGCCAGCAGACAATGAATTTTCAGCACTAAAAAAACGAAACTTCATTAACAGCTAAACCAAACGTTTCCAATGTAAATTTCCACATTTATAGAGTGTAAAAAGGCATCCTGAAGCCTGGGAAGTCATTAATTTGATTGTCCAGTATTTCCCTTATGAGATAATGCCTCACATAGCAAATGTGTACAGTGCGAGCTGAAAATGCATTTTCAGCACTAAAAAAACAAACTTTTATAACAGCTAAACCAAACGTTTCCAATGTAAATTTCCACCTTTATATAGTGTAAAAAGACATCCTGAAGCCTGGGCAGTCATTAATTTGATTGTCCAGTATTTCCCTTATGAGATAATGCCTCACACAGCAAATGTGTACAGTGCGAGCTGAAAATGCATTTTCAGCACTAAAAAAACCAAACTTTTATAACAGCTAAACCAAACGTTTCCAATGTAAATTTCCACCTTTATATAGTGTAAAAAGACATCCTGAAGCCTGGGCAGTCATTAATTTGATTGTCCAATATTTCCCTTCTGAGATAATGCCTCTCATAGCAAATGTGTACAGCGCGAGCTGAAAATGCATTTACAGCACTAAAAAACCAAACTTTTATAACAGCTAAACCAAACGTTTCCAATGTACATTTCCACCTTTATATAGTGTAGAAGGCATCCTGAAGCCTGGAAAGTCATTAATTTGATTGTCCAGTATTTCCTTCATGAGATATTGCAACACTTAGAAAAAGTGTACAGCGCCAGCAGACAATGAATTTTCAGCACTAAAAAAACGAAACTTCATTAACAGCTAAACTAAACGTTTCCAATGTAAATTTCCACCCTTATATAGTGTAAAAAGACATCCTGAAGCCTGGGCAGTCATTAATTTGATTGTCCAATATTTCCCTTATGAGATAATGCCTCTCATAGCAAATGTGTACAGCGCGAGCTGAAAATGCATTTTCAGCACTAAAAAACCAAACTTTTATAACAGCTAAACCAAACGTTTCCAATGTAAATTTCCACCTTTATATAGTGTAGAAAGGCATCCTGAAGCCTGGAAAGTCATTAATTTGATTGTCCAGTATTTCCTTCATGAGATATTGCAACACTTAGAAAAAGTGTACAGCGCCAGCAGACAATGAATTTTCAGCACTAAAAAAACGAAACTTCATTAACAGCTAAACCAAACGTTTCCAATGTAAATTTCCACATTTATAGAGTGTCAGACAATGAATTTTCAGCACTAAATAAACGAAACTTCATTAACAGCTAAAGTAAACGTTTCCAATGTAAATTTCCACCTTTATATAGTGTAAAAAGACATCCTGAAGCCTGGGCAGTCATTAATTTGATTGTCCAATATTTCCCTTATGAGATAATGCCTCTCATAGCAAATGTGTACAGCGCGAGCTGAAAATGCATTTACAGCACTAAAAAAACAAACTTTTATAACAGCTAAACCAAACGTTTCCAATGTAAATTTCCACCTTTATATAGTGTAAAAAGACATCCTGAAGCCTGGGCAGTCATTAATTTGATTGTCCAGTATTTCCCTTATGAGATAATGCCTCACATAGCAAATGTGGACAGTGCGAGCTGAAAATGCATTTTCAGCACTAAAAAAACCAAACTTTTATAACAGCTAAACCAAACGTTTCCAATGTAAATTTCCACCTTTATATAGTGTAAAAAGACATCCTGAAGCCTGGGCAGTCATTAATTTGATTGTCCAATATTTCCCTTATGAGATAATGCCTCTCATAGCAAATGTGTACAGTGCGAGCTGAAAATGCATTTACAGCACTAAAAAAACAAACTTTTATAACAGCTAAACCAAACGTTTCCAATGTAAATTTCCACCTTTATATAGTGTAAAAAGACATCCTGAAGCCTGGGCAGTCATTAATTTGATTGTCCAATATTTCCCTTATGAGATAATGCCTCTCATAGCAAATGTGTACAGCGCGAGCTGAAAATGCATTTACAGCACTAAAAAACCAAACTTTTATAACAGCTAAACCAAACGTTTCCAATGTAAATTTCCACCTTTATATAGTGTAGAAAGGCATCCTGAAGCCTGGAAAGTCATTAATTTGATTGTCCAGTATTTCCTTCATGAGATATTGCAACACTTAGAAAAAGTGTACAGCGCCAGCAGACAATGAATTTTCAGCACTAAAAAAACGAAACTTCATTAACAGCTAAACCAAACGTTTCCAATGTAAATTTCCACATTTATAGAGTGTAAAAAGGCATCCTGAAGCCTGGGAAGTCATTAATTTGATTGTCCAGTATTTCCCTTATGAGATAATGCCTCACATAGCAAATGTGTACAGTGCGAGCTGAAAATGCATTTTCAGCACTAAAAAACCAAACTTTTATAACAGCTAAACCAAACGTTTCCAATGTAAATTTCCACCTTTATATAGTGTAAAAAGACATCCTGAAGCCTGGGCAGTCATTAATTTGATTGTCCAGTATTTCCCTTATGAGATAATGCCTCACATAGCAAATGTGTACAGCGCGAGCTGAAAATGCATTTACAGCACTAAAAAAACAAACTTTTATAACAGCTAAACCAAACGTTTCCAATGTAAATTTCCACATTTATAGAGTGTAAAAATGCATCCTGAAGCCTGGGAAGTCATTAATTTGATTGTCCAGTATTTCCCTTATGAGATAATGCCTCACATAGCAAATGTGTACAGTGCGAGCTGAAAATACATTTTCAGCACTAAAAAACCAAACTTTTATAACAGCTAAACCAAACGTTTCCAATGTAAATTTCCACCTTTATATAGTGTAAAAAGACATCCTGAAGCCTGGGCAGTCATTAATTTGATTGTCCAATATTTCCCTTATGAGATAATGCCTCTCATAGCAAATGTGTACAGCGCGAGCTGAAAATGCATTTACAGCACTAAAAAACCAAACTTTTATAACAGCTAAACCAAACGTTTCCAATGTAAATTTCCACCTTTATATAGTGTAGAAAGGCATCCTGAAGCCTGGAAAGTCTTTAATTTGATTGTCCAGTATTTCCTTCATGAGATATTGCAACACTTAGAAAAAGTGTACAGCGCCAGCAGACAATGAATTTTCAGCACTAAAAAACCGAAACTTCATTAACAGCTAAACTAAACGTTTCCAATGTAAATTTCCACCTTTATATAGTGTAAAAAGACATCCTGAAGCCTGGGCAGCCATTAATTTGATTGTCCAATATTTCCCTTATGAGATAATGCCTCTCATAGCAAATGTGTACAGCGCGAGCTGAAAATGCATTTACAGCACTAAAAAACCAAATTTTTATAACAGCTAAACCAAACGTTTCCAATGTAAATTTCCACCTTTATAGAGTGTAAAAAGACATCCTGAAGCCTGGGCAGTCATTAATTTGATTGTCCAATATTTCCCTTATGAGATAATGCCTCTCATAGCAAATGTGTACAGCGCGAGCTGAAAATGCATTTACAGCACTAAAAAACCAAACTTTTATAACAGCTAAACCAAACGTTTCCAATGTAAATTTCTACCTTTATATAGTGTAGAAAGGCATCCTGAAGCCTGGAAAGTCATTAATTTGATTGTCCAGTATTTCCTTCATGAGATATTGCAACACTTAGAAAAAGTGTACAGCGCCAGCAGACAATGTTTTTTCAGCACTAAAAAAACGAAACTTCATTAACAGCTAAACCAAACGTTTCCAATGTAAATTTCCACATTTATAGAGTGTAAAAAGGCATCCTGAAGCCTGGGAAGTCATTAATTTGATTGTCCAGTATTTCCCTTATGATATAATGCCTCACATAGCAAATGTGTACAGCGCGAGCTGAAAATGCATTTACAGCACTAAAAAACCAAAATTTTATAACAGCTAAACCAAACGTTTCCAATGTAAATTTCCACCTTTATATAGTGTAGAAAGGCATCCTGAAGCCTGGAAAGTGATTAATTTGATTGTCCAGTATTTCCTTCATGAGATATTGCAACACTTAGAAAAAGTGTACAGCGCCAGCAGACAATGAATTTTCAGCACTAAAAAACCGAAACTTCATTAACAGCTAAACTAAACGTTTCCAATGTAAATTTCCACCTTTATATAGTGTAAAAAGACATCCTGAAGCCTGGGCAGTCATTAATTTGATTGTCCAATATTTCCCTTATGAGATAATGCCTTTCATAGCAAATGTGTACAGCGCGAGCTGAAAATGCATTTACAGCACTAAAAAACCAAACTTTTATAACAGCTAAACCAAACGTTTCCAATGTAAATTTCCACCTTTATTTAGTGTAGAAAGGCATCCTGAAGCCTGGAAAGTCATTAATTTGATTGTCCAGTATTTCCTTCATGAGATATTGCAACACTTAGAAAAAGTGTACAGCGCCAGCAGACAATGAATTTCCAGCACTAAAAAAACGAAACTTCATTAACAGCTAAACTAAACGTTTCCAATGTAAATTTCCACCTTTATATAGTGTAAAAAGACATCCTGAAGCCTGGGCAGTCATTAATTTGATTGTCCAATATTTCCCTTATGAGATAATGCCTCTCATAGCAAATGTGTACAGCGCGAGCTGAAAATGCATTTACAGCACTAAAAAACCAAACTTTTATAACAGCTAAACCAAACGTTTCCAATGTAAATTTCCACCTTTATATAGTGTAGAAAGGCATCCTGAAGCCTGGAAAGTCATTAATTTGATTGTCCAGTATTTCCTTCATGAGATATTGCAACACTTAGAAAAAGTGTACAGCGCCAGCAGACAATGAATTTTCAGCACTAAAAAAACGAAACTTCATTAACAGCTAAACTAAACGTTTCCAATGTAAATTTCCACCTTTATATAGTGTAAAAAGACATCCTGAAGCCTGGGCAGTCATTAATTTGATTGTCCAATATTTCCCTTATGAGATAATGCCTCTCATAGCAAATGTGTACAGCGCGAGCTGAAAATGCATTTACAGCACTAAAAAACCAAACTTTTATAACAGCTAAACCAAACGTTTCCAATGTAAATTTCCACCTTTATATAGTGTAGAAAGGCATCCTGAAGCCTGGAAAGTCATTAATTTGATTGTCCAGTATTTCCTTCATGAGATATTGCAACACTTAGAAAAAGTGTACAGCGCCAGCAGACAATGAATTTTCAGCACTAAAAAAACGAAACTTCATTAACAGCTAAACCAAACGTTTCCAATGTAAATTTCCACATTTATAGAGTGTAAAAAGGCATCCTGAAGCCTGGGAAGTCATTAATTTGATTGTCCAGTATTTCCCTTATGAGATAATGCCTCACATAGCAAATGTGTACAGTGCGAGCTGAAAATGCATTTTCAGCACTAAAAAACCAAACTTTTATAACAGCTAAACCAAACGTTTCCAATGTAAATTTCCACCTTTATATAGTGTAAAAAGACATCCTGAAGCCTGGGCAGTCATTAATTTGATTGTCCAGTATTTCCCTTATGAGATAATGCCTCACATAGCAAATGTGTACAGCGCGAGCTGAAAATGCATTTACAGCACTAAAAAAACAAACTTTTATAACAGCTAAACCAAACGTTTCCAATGTAAATTTCCACATTTATAGAGTGTAAAAATGCATCCTGAAGCCTGGGAAGTCATTAATTTGATTGTCCAGTATTTCCCTTATGAGATAATGCCTCACATAGCAAATGTGTACAGTGCGAGCTGAAAATACATTTTCAGCACTAAAAAACCAAACTTTTATAACAGCTAAACCAAACGTTTCCAATGTAAATTTCCACCTTTATATAGTGTAAAAAGACATCCTGAAGCCTGGGCAGTCATTAATTTGATTGTCCAATATTTCCCTTATGAGATAATGCCTCTCATAGCAAATGTGTACAGCGCGAGCTGAAAATGCATTTACAGCACTAAAAAACCAAACTTTTATAACAGCTAAACCAAACGTTTCCAATGTAAATTTCCACCTTTATATAGTGTAGAAAGGCATCCTGAAGCCTGGAAAGTCATTAATTTGATTGTCCAGTATTTCCTTCATGAGATATTGCAACACTTAGAAAAAGTGTACAGCGCCAGTAGACAATGAATTTTCAGCACTAAAAAAACGATACTTCATTAACAGCTCAACTAAACGTTTCCAATGTAAATTTCCACCTTTAAATAGTGTAAAAAGACATCCTGAAGCCTGGGCAGTCATTAATATGATTGTCCAATATTTCCCTTATGAGATAATGCCTCTCATAGCAAATGTGTACAGCGCGAGCTGAAAATGCATTTACAGCACTAAAAAACCAAACTTTTATAACAGCTAAACCAAACGTTTCCAATGTAAATTTCCACCTTTATATAGTGTAGAAAGGCATCCTGGAGCCTGGAAAGTCATTAATTTGATTGTCCAGTATTTCCTTCATGAGATATTGCAACACTTAGAAAAAGTGTACAGCGCCAGCAGACAATGAATTTTCAGCACTAAAAAAACCAAACTTTTATAACAGCTAAACCAAACGTTTCCAATGTAAATTTCCACCTTTATATAGTGTAAAAAGGCATCCTGAAGCCTGGGAAGTCATTAATTTGATTGTCCAGTATTTCCCTTATGAGATAATGCCTCACATAGCAAATGTGTACAGTGCGAGCTGAAAATGCATTTTCAGCACTAAAAAAACAAACTTATATAACACCTAAACCAAACGTTTCCAATGTAAATTTCCACCTTTATATAGTGTAAAAAGACATCCTGAAGCCTGGGCAGTCATTAATTTGATTGTCCAATATTTCCCTTATGAGATAATGCCTCTCATAGCAAATGTGTACAGCGCGAGCTGAAAATGCATTTACAGCACTAAAAAACCAAACTTTTATAACAGCTAAACCAAACGTTTCCAATGTAAATTTCCACCTTTATATAGTGTAAAAAGACATCCTGAAGCCTGGGCAGTCATTAATTTGATTGTCCAATATTTCCCTTATGAGATAATGCCTCTCATAGCAAATGTGTACAGCGCGAGCTGAAAATGCATTTTCAGCACTAAAAAACCAAACTTTTATAACAGCTAAACCAAACGTTTCAAATGTAAATTTCCACCTTTATATAGTGTAAAAAGACATCCTGAAGCCTGGGCAGTCATTAATTTGATTGTCCAATATTTCCCTTATGAGATAATGCCTCTCATAGCAAATGTGTACAGTGCGAGCTGAAAATGCATTTACAGCACTAAAAAAACAAACTTTTATAACAGCTAAACCAAACGTTTCCAATGTAAATTTCCACCTTTATATAGTGTAAAAAGACATCCTGAAGCCTGGGCAGTCATTAATTTGATTGTCCAATATTTCCCTTATGAGATAATGCCTCTCATAGCAAATGTGTACAGTGCGAGCTGAAAATGCATTTACAGCACTAAAAAAACAAACTTTTATAACAGCTAAACCAAACGTTTCCAATGTAAATTTCCACCTTTATATAGTGTAAAAAGACATCCTGAAGCCTGGGCAGTCATTAATTTGATTGTCCAATATTTCCCTTATGAGATAATGCCTCTCATAGCAAATGTGTACAGCGCGAGCTGAAAATGCATTTACAGCACTAAAAAACCAAACTTTTATAACAGCTAAACCAAACGTTTCCAATGTAAATTTCCACCTTTATATAGTGTAGAAAGGCATCCTGAAGCCTGGAAAGTCATTAATTTGATTGTCCAGTATTTCCTTCATGAGATATTGCAACACTTAGAAAAAGTGTACAGCGCCAGCAGACAATGAATTTTCAGCACTAAAAAAACGAAACTTCATTAACAGCTAAACCAAACGTTTCCAATGTAAATTTCCACATTTATAGAGTGTAAAAAGGCATCCTGAAGCCTGGGAAGTCATTAATTTGATTGTCCAGTATTTCCCTTATGAGATAATGCCTCACATAGCAAATGTGTACAGTGCGAGCTGAAAATGCATTTACAGCACTAAAAAACCAAACTTTTATAACAGCTAAACCAAACGTTTCCAATGTAAATTTCCACCTTTATATAGTGTAAAAAGACATCCTGAAGCCTGGGCAGTCATTAATTTGATTGTCCAATATTTCCCTTATGAGATAATGCCTCTCATAGCAAATGTGTACAGCGCGAGCTGAAAATGCATTTTCAGCACTAAAAAACCAAACTTTTATAACAGCTAAACCAAACGTTTCAAATGTAAATTTCCACCTTTATATAGTGTAAAAAGACATCCTGAAGCCTGGGCAGTCATTAATTTGATTGTCCAATATTTCCCTTATGAGATAATGCCTCTCATAGCAAATGTGTACAGTGCGAGCTGAAAATGCATTTACAGCACTAAAAAAACAAACTTTTATAACAGCTAAACCAAACGTTTCCAATGTAAATTTCCACCTTTATATAGTGTAAAAAGACATCCTGAAGCCTGGGCAGTCATTAATTTGATTGTCCAATATTTCCCTTATGAGATAATGCCTCTCATAGCAAATGTGTACAGTGCGAGCTGAAAATGCATTTACAGCACTAAAAAAACAAACTTTTATAACAGCTAAACCAAACGTTTCCAATGTAAATTTCCACCTTTATATAGTGTAAAAAGACATCCTGAAGCCTGGGCAGTCATTAATTTGATTGTCCAATATTTCCCTTATGAGATAATGCCTCTCATAGCAAATGTGTACAGCGCGAGCTGAAAATGCATTTACAGCACTAAAAAACCAAACTTTTATAACAGCTAAACCAAACGTTTCCAATGTAAATTTCCACCTTTATATAGTGTAGAAAGGCATCCTGAAGCCTGGAAAGTCATTAATTTGATTGTCCAGTATTTCCTTCATGAGATATTGCAACACTTAGAAAAAGTGTACAGCGCCAGCAGACAATGAATTTTCAGCACTAAATAAACGAAACTTCATTAACAGCTAAAGTAAACGTTTCCAATGTAAATTTCCACCTTTATATAGTGTAAAAAGACATCCTGAAGCCTGGGCAGTCATTAATTTGATTGTCCAATATTTCCCTTATGAGATAATGCCTCTCATAGCAAATGTGTACAGTGCGAGCTGAAAATGCATTTACAGCACTAAAAAAACAAACTTTTATAACAGCTAAACCAAACGTTTCCAATGTAAATTTCCACCTTTATCTAGTGTAGAAAGGCATCCTGAAGCCTGGAAAGTCATTAATTTGATTGTCCAGTATTTCCTTCATGAGTAATTGCAACACTTAGAAAAAGTGTACAGCGCCAGTAGACAATGAATTTTCAGCACTAAAAAAACGATACTTCATTAACAGCTCAACTAAACGTTTCCAATGTAAATTTCCACCTTTATATAGTGTAAAAAGACATCCTGAAGCCTGGGCAGTCATTAATATGATTGTCCAATATTTCCCTTATGAGATAATGCCTCTCATAGCAAATGTGTACAGCGCGAGCTGAAAATGCATTTACAGCACTAAAAAACCAAACTTTTATAACAGCTAAACCAAACGTTTCCAATGTAAATTTCCACCTTTATATAGTGTAGAAAGGCATCCTGGAGCCTGGAAAGTCATTAATTTGATTGTCCAGTATTTCCTTCATGAGATATTGCAACACTTAGAAAAAGTGTACAGCGCCAGCAGACAATGAATTTTCAGCACTAAAAAAACCAAACTTTTATAACAGCTAAACCAAACGTTTCCAATGTAAATTTCCACCTTTATATAGTGTAAAAAGGCATCCTGAAGCCTGGGAAGTCATTAATTTGATTGTCCAGTATTTCCCTTATGAGATAATGCTTCACATAGCAAATGTGTACAGTGCGAGCTGAAAATGCATTTTCAGCACTAAAAAAACAAACTTATATAACACCTAAACCAAACGTTTCCAATGTAAATTTCCACCTTTATATAGTGTAAAAAGACATCCTGAAGCCTGGGCAGTCATTAATTTGATTGTCCAATATTTCCCTTATGAGATAATGCCTCTCATAGCAAATGTGTACAGCGCGAGCTGAAAATGCATTTACAGCACTAAAAAACCAAACTTTTATAACAGCTAAACCAAACGTTTCCAATGTAAATTTCCACCTTTATATAGTGTAAAAAGACATCCTGAAGCCTGGGCAGTCATTAATTTGATTGTCCAATATTTCCCTTATGAGATAATGCCTCTCATAGCAAATGTGTACAGCGCGAGCTGAAAATGCATTTTCAGCACTAAAAAACCAAACTTTTATAACAGCTAAACCAAACGTTTCAAATGTAAATTTCCACCTTTATATAGTGTAAAAAGACATCCTGAAGCCTGGGCAGTCATTAATTTGATTGTCCAATATTTCCCTTATGAGATAATGCCTCTCATAGCAAATGTGTACAGTGCGAGCTGAAAATGCATTTACAGCACTAAAAAAACAAACTTTTATAACAGCTAAACCAAACGTTTCCAATGTAAATTTCCACCTTTATATAGTGTAAAAAGACATCCTGAAGCCTGGGCAGTCATTAATTTGATTGTCCAATATTTCCCTTATGAGATAATGCCTCTCATAGCAAATGTGTACAGTGCGAGCTGAAAATGCATTTACAGCACTAAAAAAACAAACTTTTATAACAGCTAAACCAAACGTTTCCAATGTAAATTTCCACCTTTATATAGTGTAAAAAGACATCCTGAAGCCTGGGCAGTCATTAATTTGATTGTCCAATATTTCCCTTATGAGATAATGCCTCTCATAGCAAATGTGTACAGCGCGAGCTGAAAATGCATTTACAGCACTAAAAAACCAAACTTTTATAACAGCTAAACCAAACGTTTCCAATGTAAATTTCCACCTTTATATAGTGTAGAAAGGCATCCTGAAGCCTGGAAAGTCATTAATTTGATTGTCCAGTATTTCCTTCATGAGATATTGCAACACTTAGAAAAAGTGTACAGCGCCAGCAGACAATGAATTTTCAGCACTAAAAAAACGAAACTTCATTAACAGCTAAACCAAACGTTTCCAATGTAAATTTCCACATTTATAGAGTGTAAAAAGGCATCCTGAAGCCTGGGAAGTCATTAATTTGATTGTCCAGTATTTCCCTTATGAGATAATGCCTCACATAGCAAATGTGTACAGTGCGAGCTGAAAATGCATTTACAGCACTAAAAAAACAAACTTTTATAACAGCTAAACCAAACGTTTCCAATGTAAATTTCCACCTTTATATAGTGTAGAAAGGCATCCTGAAGCCTGGAAAGTCATTAATTTGATTGTCCAGTATTTCCTTCATGAGATATTGCAACACTTAGAAAAAGTGTACAGCGCCAGCAGACAATGAATTTTCAGCACTAAATAAACGAAACTTCATTAACAGCTAAAGTAAACGTTTCCAATGTAAATTTCCACCTTTATATAGTGTAAAAAGACATCCTGAAGCCTGGGCAGTCATTAATTTGATTGTCCAATATTTCCCTTATGAGATAATGCCTCTCATAGCAAATGTGTACAGTGCGAGCTGAAAATGCATTTACAGCACTAAAAAAACAAACTTTTATAACAGCTAAACCAAACGTTTCCAATGTAAATTTCCACCTTTATATAGTGTAAAAAGACATCCTGAAGCCTGGGCAGTCATTAATTTGATTGTCCAATATTTCCCTTATGAGATAATGCCTCTCATAGCAAATGTGTACAGCGCGAGCTGAAAATGCATTTACAGCACTAAAAAACCAAACTTTTATAACAGCTAAACCAAACGTTTCCAATGTAAATTTCCACCTTTATATAGTGTAGAAAGGCATCCTGAAGCCTGGAAAGTCATTAATTTGATTGTCCAGTATTTCCTTCATGAGATATTGCAACACTTAGAAAAAGTGTACAGCGCCAGCAGACAATGAATTTTCAGCACTAAAAAAAACGAAACTTCATTAACAGCTAAACCAAACGTTTCCAATGTAAATTTCCACATTTATAGAGTGTAAAAAGGCATCCTGAAGCCTGGGAAGTCATTAATTTGATTGTCCAGTATTTCCCTTATGAGATAATGCCTCACATAGCAAATGTGTACAGTGCGAGCTGAAAATGCATTTACAGCACTAAAAAAACAAACTTTTATAACAGCTAAACCAAACGTTTCCAATGTAAATTTCCACCTTTATATAGTGTAGAAAGGCATCCTGAAGCCTGGAAAGTCATTAATTTGATTGTCCAGTATTTCCTTCATGAGATATTGCAACACTTAGAAAAAGTGTACAGCGCCAGCAGACAATGAATTTTCAGCACTAAATAAACGAAACTTCATTAACAGCTAAAGTAAACGTTTCCAATGTAAATTTCCACCTTTATATAGTGTAAAAAGACATCCTGAAGCCTGGGCAGTCATTAATTTGATTGTCCAATATTTCCCTTATGAGATAATGCCTCTCATAGCAAATGTGTACAGTGCGAGCTGAAAATGCATTTACAGCACTAAAAAAACAAACTTTTATAACAGCTAAACCAAACGTTTCCAATGTAAATTTCCACCTTTATATAGTGTAAAAAGACATCCTGAAGCCTGGGCAGTCATTAATTTGATTGTCCAATATTTCCCTTATGAGATAATGCCTCTCATAGCAAATGTGTACAGCGCGAGCTGAAAATGCATTTACAGCACTAAAAAAACAAACTTTTATAACAGCTAAACCAAACGTTTCCAATGTAAATTTCCACCTTTATATAGTGTAGAAAGGCATACTGAAGCCTGGAAAGTCATTAATTTGATTGTCCAGTATTTCCTTCATGAGATATTGCAACACTGAGAAAAAGTGTACAGCGCCAGCAGACAATGAATTTTCAGCACTAAAAAAAACGAAACTTCATTAACAGCTAAACCAAACGTTTCCAATGTAAATTTCCACATTTATAGAGTGTAAAAAGGCATCCTGAAGCCTGGGAAGTCATTAATTTGATTGTCCAGTATTTCCCTTATGAGATAATGCCTCTCATTGCAAATGTGTACAGCGCGAGCTGAAAATGCATTTTCAGCACTAAAAAACCAAACTTTTATAACACCTAAACCAAACGTTTCCAATGTAAATTTCCTCCTTTATATAGTGTAAAAAGACATCCTGAAGCCTGGGCAGTCATTAATTTGATTGTCCAATATTTCCCTTATGAGATAATGCCTCTCATAGCAAATGTGTACAGCGCGAGCTGAAAATGCATTTACAGCACTAAAAAACCAAACTTTTATAACAGCTAAACCAAACGTTTCCAATGTAAATTTCCACCTTTATATAGTGTAGAAAGGCATCCTGAAGCCTGGAAAGTCATTAATTTGATTGTCCAGTATTTCCTTCATGAGATATTGCAACATTTAGAAAAAGTGTACAGCGCCAGCAGACAATGAATTTTCAGCACTAAAAAAACGAAACTTCATTAACAGCTAAACTAAACGTTTCCAATGTAAATTTCCACCTTTATATAGTGTAAAAAGACATCCTGAAGCCCGGGCAGCCATTAATTTGATTGTCCAATATTTCCCTTATGAGATAATGCCTCTCATAGCAAATGTGTACAGCGCGAGCTGAAAATGCATTTACAGCACTAAAAAACCAAACTTTTATAACAGCTAAACCAAACGTTTCCAATGTAAATTTCCACCTTTATATAGTGTAAAAAGACATCCTGAAGCCTGGGCAGTCATTAATTTGATTGTCCAATATTTCCCTTATGAGATAATGCCTCACATAGCAAATGTGTACAGTGCGAGCTGAAAATGCATTTACAGCACTAAAAAAACAAACTTTTATAACAGCTAAACCAAACGTTTCCAATGTAAATTTCCACCTTTATATAGTGTAGAAAGGCATCCTGAAGCCTGGAAAGTCATTAATTTGATTGTCCAGTATTTCCTTCATGAGATATTGCAACACTTAGAAAAAGTGTACAGCGCCAGCAGACAATGAATTTTCAGCACTAAATAAACGAAACTTCATTAACAGCTAAAGTAAACGTTTCCAATGTAAATTTCCACCTTTATATAGTGTAAAAAGACATCCTGAAGCCTGGGCAGTCATTAATTTGATTGTCCAATATTTCCCTTATGAGATAATGCCTCTCATAGCAAATGTGTACAGTGCGAGCTGAAAATGCATTTACAGCACTAAAAAAACAAACTTTTATAACAGCTAAACCAAACGTTTCCAATGTAAATTTCCACCTTTATATAGTGTAAAAAGACATCCTGAAGCCTGGGCAGTCATTAATTTGATTGTCCAATATTTCCCTTATGAGATAATGCCTCTCATAGCAAATGTGTACAGCGCGAGCTGAAAATGCATTTACAGCACTAAAAAACCAAACTTTTATAACAGCTAAACCAAACGTTTCCAATGTAAATTTCCACCTTTATATAGTGTAGAAAGGCATCCTGAAGCCTGGAAAGTCATTAATTTGATTGTCCAGTATTTCCTTCATGAGATATTGCAACATTTAGAAAAAGTGTACAGCGCCAGCAGACAATGAATTTTCAGCACTAAAAAAACGAAACTTCATTAACAGCTAAACTAAACGTTTCCAATGTAAATTTCCACCTTTATATAGTGTAAAAAGACATCCTGAAGCCCGGGCAGCCATTAATTTGATTGTCCAATATTTCCCTTATGAGATAATGCCTCTCATAGCAAATGTGTACAGCGCGAGCTGAAAATGCATTTACAGCACTAAAAAACCAAACTTTTATAACAGCTAAACCAAACGTTTCCAATGTAAATTTCCACCTTTATATAGTGTAAAAAGACATCCTGAAGCCTGGGCAGTCATTAATTTGATTGTCCAATATTTCCCTTATGAGATAATGCCTCACATAGCAAATGTGTACAGTGCGAGCTGAAAATGCATTTACAGCACTAAAAAAACAAACTTTTATAACAGCTAAACCAAACGTTTCCAATGTAAATTTCCACCTTTATATAGTGTAGAAAGGCATCCTGAAGCCTGGAAAGTCATTAATTTGATTGTCCAGTATTTCCTTCATGAGATATTGCAACACTTAGAAAAAGTGTACAGCGCCAGCAGACAATGAATTTTCAGCACTAAATAAACGAAACTTCATTAACAGCTAAAGTAAACGTTTCCAATGTAAATTTCCACCTTTATATAGTGTAAAAAGACATCCTGAAGCCTGGGCAGTCATTAATTTGATTGTCCAATATTTCCCTTATGAGATAATGCCTCTCATAGCAAATGTGTACAGTGCGAGCTGAAAATGCATTTACAGCACTAAAAAAACAAACTTTTATAACAGCTAAACCAAACGTTTCCAATGTAAATTTCCACCTTTATATAGTGTAGAAAGGCATCCTGAAGCCTGGAAAGTCATTAATTTGATTGTCCAGTATTTCCTTCATGAGATATTGCAACATTTAGAAAAAGTGTACAGCGCCAGCAGACAATGAATTTTCAGCACTAAAAAACCAAACTTTTATAACACCTAAACCAAACGTTTCCAATGTAAATTTCCACCTTTATATAGTGTAAAAAGACATCCTGAAGCCCGGGCAGCCATTAATTTGATTGTCCAATATTTCCCTTATGAGATAATGCCTCTCATAGCAAATGTGTACAGCGCGAGCTGAAAATGCATTTACAGCACTAAAAAACCAAACTTTTATAACAGCTAAACCAAACGTTTCCAATGTAAATTTCCACCTTTATATAGTGTAGAAAGGCATCCTGAAGCCTGGAAAGTCATTAATTTGATTGTCCAGTATTTCCTTCATGAGATATTGCAACATTTAGAAAAAGTGTACAGCGCCAGCAGACAATGAATTTTCAGCACTAAAAAAACGAAACTTCATTAACAGCTAAACTAAACGTTTCCAATGTAAATTTCCACCTTTATATAGTGTAAAAAGACATCCTGAAGCCCGGGCAGCCATTAATTTGATTGTCCAATATTTCCCTTATGAGATAATGCCTCTCATAGCAAATGTGTACAGCGCGAGCTGAAAATGCATTTACAGCACTAAAAAACCAAACTTTTATAACAGCTAAACCAAACGTTTCCAATGTAAATTTCCACCTTTATATAGTGTAAAAAGACATCCTGAAGCCTGGGCAGTCATTAATTTGATTGTCCAATATTTCCCTTATGAGATAATGCCTCACATAGCAAATGTGTACAGTGCGAGCTGAAAATGCATTTACAGCACTAAAAAAACAAACTTTTATAACAGCTAAACCAAACGTTTCCAATGTAAATTTCCACCTTTATATAGTGTAGAAAGGCATCCTGAAGCCTGGAAAGTCATTAATTTGATTGTCCAGTATTTCCTTCATGAGATATTGCAACACTTAGAAAAAGTGTACAGCGCCAGCAGACAATGAATTTTCAGCACTAAATAAACGAAACTTCATTAACAGCTAAAGTAAACGTTTCCAATGTAAATTTCCACCTTTATATAGTGTAAAAAGACATCCTGAAGCCTGGGCAGTCATTAATTTGATTGTCCAATATTTCCCTTATGAGATAATGCCTCTCATAGCAAATGTGTACAGTGCGAGCTGAAAATGCATTTACAGCACTAAAAAAACAAACTTTTATAACAGCTAAACCAAACGTTTCCAATGTAAATTTCCACCTTTATATAGTGTAAAAAGACATCCTGAAGCCTGGGCAGTCATTAATTTGATTGTCCAATATTTCCCTTATGAGATAATGCCTCTCATAGCAAATGTGTACAGCGCGAGCTGAAAATGCATTTACAGCACTAAAAAAACAAACTTTTATAACAGCTAAACCAAACGTTTCCAATGTAAATTTCCACCTTTATATAGTGTAGAAAGGCATCCTGAAGCCTGGAAAGTCATTAATTTGATTGTCCAGTATTTCCTTCATGAGATATTGCAACATTTAGAAAAAGTGTACAGCGCCAGCAGACAATGAATTTTCAGCACTAAAAAAAACGAAACTTCATTAACAGCTAAACCAAACGTTTCCAATGTAAATTTCCACATTTATAGAGTGTAAAAAGGCATCCTGAAGCCTGGGAAGTCATTAATTTGATTGTCCAGTATTTCCCTTATGAGATAATGCCTCTCATTGCAAATGTGTACAGCGCGAGCTGAAAATGCATTTTCAGCACTAAAAAACCAAACTTTTATAACACCTAAACCAAACGTTTCCAATGTAAATTTCCACCTTTATATAGTGTAAAAAGACATCCTGAAGCCTGGGCAGTCATTAATTTGATTGTCCAATATTTCCCTTATGAGATAATGCCTCTCATAGCAAATGTGTACAGCGCGAGCTGAAAATGCATTTACAGCACTAAAAAAACAAACTTTTATAACAGCTAAACCAAACGTTTCCAATGTAAATTTCCACCTTTATATAGTGTAGAAAGGCATCCTGAAGCCTGGAAAGTCATTAATTTGATTGTCCAGTATTTCCTTCATGAGATATTGCAACACTTAGAAAAAGTGTACAGCGCCAGCAGACAATGAATTTTCAGCACTAAAAAAACGAAACTTCATTAACAGCTAAACTAAATGTTTCCAATGTAAATTTCCACCTTTATATAGTGTAAAAAGACATCCTGAAGCCTGGGCAGTCATTAATTTGATTGTCCAATATTTCCCTTATGAGATAATGCCTTTCATAGCAAATGTGTACAGCGCGAGCTGAAAATGCATTTACAGCACTAAAAAACCAAACTTTTATAACAGCTAAACCAAACGTTTCCAATGTAAATTTCCACCTTTATATAGTGTAGAAAGGCATCCTGAAGCCTGGAAAGTCATTAATTTGATTGTCCAGTATTTCCTTCATGAGATATTGCAACACTTAGAAAAAGTGTACAGCGCCAGCAGACAATGAATTTCCAGCACTAAAAAAACGAAACTTCATTAACAGCTAAACTAAACGTTTCCAATGTAAATTTCCACCTTTATATAGTGTAAAAAGACATCCTGAAGCCTGGGCAGTCATTAATTTGATTGTCCAATATTTCCCTTATGAGATAATGCCTCTCATAGCAAATGTGTACAGCGCGAGCTGAAAATGCATTTACAGCACTAAAAAACCAAACTTTTATAACAGCTAAACCAAACGTTTCCAATGTAAATTTCCACCTTTATATAGTGTAGAAAGGCATCCTGAAGCCTGGAAAGTCATTAATTTGATTGTCCAGTATTTCCTTCATGAGATATTGCAACACTTAGAAAAAGTGTACAGCGCCAGCAGACAATGAATTTTCAGCACTAAAAAAACGAAACTTCATTAACAGCTAAACCAAACGTTTCCAATGTAAATTTCCACATTTATAGAGTGTAAAAAGGCATCCTGAAGCCTGGGAAGTCATTAATTTGATTGTCCAGTATTTCCCTTATGAGATAATGCCTCACATAGCAAATGTGTACAGTGCGAGCTGAAAATGCATTTTCAGCACTAAAAAACCAAACTTTTATACCAGCTAAACCAAACGTTTCCAATGTAAATTTCCACCTTTATATAGTGTAAAAAGACATCCTGAAGCCTGGGCAGTCATTAATTTGATTGTCCAGTATTTCCCTTATGAGATAATGCCTCACATAGCAAATGTGTACAGCGCGAGCTGAAAATGCATTTACAGCACTAAAAAAACAAACTTTTATAACAGCTAAACCAAACGTTTCCAATGTAAATTTCCACATTTATAGAGTGTAAAAATGCATCCTGAAGCCTGGGAAGTCATTAATTTGATTGTCCAGTATTTCCCTTATGAGATAATGCCTCACATAGCAAATGTGTACAGTGCGAGCTGAAAATGCATTTTCAGCACTAAAAAACCAAACTTTTATAACAGCTAAACCAAACGTTTCCAATGTAAATTTCCACCTTTATATAGTGTAAAAAGACATCCTGAAGCCTGGGCAGTCATTAATTTGATTGTCCAATATTTCCCTTATGAGATAATGCCTCTCATAGCAAATGTGTACAGTGCGAGCTGAAAATGCATTTACAGCACTAAAAAAACAAACTTTTATAACAGCTAAACCAAACGTTTCCAATGTAAATTTCCACCTTTATATAGTGTAAAAAGACATCCTGAAGCCTGGGCAGTCATTAATTTGATTGTCCAATATTTCCCTTATGAGATAATGCCTCTCATAGCAAATGTGTACAGCGCGAGCTGAAAATGCATTTACAGCACTAAAAAAACAAACTTTTATAACAGCTAAACCAAACGTTTCCAATGTAAATTTCCACCTTTATATAGTGTAGAAAGGCATCCTGAAGCCTGGAAAGTCATTAATTTGATTGTCCAGCATTTCCTTCATGAGATATTGCAACACTTAGAAAAAGTGTACAGCGCCAGCAGACAATGAATTTTCAGCACTAAAAAAACGAAACTTCATTAACAGCTAAACCAAACGTTTCCAATGTAAATTTCCACATTTATAGAGTGTAAAAAGGCATCCTGAAGCCTGGGAAGTCATTAATTTGATTGTCCAGTATTTCCCTTATGAGATAATGCCTCACATAGCAAATGTGTACAGTGCGAGCTGAAAATGCATTTACAGCACTAAAAAAACAAACTTTTATAACAGCTAAACCAAACGTTTCCAATGTAAATTTCCACCTTTATATAGTGTAGAAAGGCATCCTGAAGCCTGGAAAGTCATTAATTTGATTGTCCAGTATTTCCTTCATGAGATATTGCAACACTTAGAAAAAGTGTACAGCGCCAGCAGACAATGAATTTTCAGCACTAAATAAACGAAACTTCATTAACAGCTAAAGTAAACGTTTCCAATGTAAATTTCCACCTTTATATAGTGTAAAAAGACATCCTGAAGCCTGGGCAGTCATTAATTTGATTGTCCAATATTTCCCTTATGAGATAATGCCTCTCATAGCAAATGTGTACAGTGCGAGCTGAAAATGCATTTACAGCACTAAAAAAACAAACTTTTATAACAGCTAAACCAAACGTTTCCAATGTAAATTTCCACCTTTATATAGTGTAAAAAGACATCCTGAAGCCTGGGCAGTCATTAATTTGATTGTCCAATATTTCCCTTATGAGATAATGCCTCTCATAGCAAATGTGTACAGCGCGAGCTGAAAATGCATTTACAGCACTAAAAAAACAAACTTTTATAACAGCTAAACCAAACGTTTCCAATGTAAATTTCCACCTTTATATAGTGTAGAAAGGCATCCTGAAGCCTGGAAAGTCATTAATTTGATTGTCCAGTATTTCCTTCATGAGATATTGCAACACTTAGAAAAAGTGTACAGCGCCAGCAGACAATGAATTTTCAGCACTAAAAAAAACGAAACTTCATTAACAGCTAAACCAAACGTTTCCAATGTAAATTTCCACATTTATAGAGTGTAAAAAGGCATCCTGAAGCCTGGGAAGTCATTAATTTGATTGTCCAGTATTTCCCTTATGAGATAATGCCTCACATAGCAAATGTGTACAGTGCGAGCTGAAAATGCATTTACAGCACTAAAAAAACAAACTTTTATAACAGCTAAACCAAACGTTTCCAATGTAAATTTCCACCTTTATATAGTGTAGAAAGGCATCCTGAAGCCTGGAAAGTCATTAATTTGATTGTCCAGTATTTCCTTCATGAGATATTGCAACACTTAGAAAAAGTGTACAGCGCCAGCAGACAATGAATTTTCAGCACTAAATAAACGAAACTTCATTAACAGCTAAAGTAAACGTTTCCAATGTAAATTTCCACCTTTATATAGTGTAAAAGGACATCCTGAAGCCTGGGCAGTCATTAATTTGATTGTCCAATATTTCCCTTATGAGATAATGCCTCTCATAGCAAATGTGTACAGCGCGAGCTGAAAATGCATTTACAGCACTAAAAAAACAAACTTTTATAACAGCTAAACCAAACGTTTCCAATGTAAATTTCCACCTTTATATAGTGTAGAAAGGCATCCTGAAGCCTGGAAAGTCATTAATTTGATTGTCCAGTATTTCCTTCATGAGATATTGCAACACTGAGAAAAAGTGTACAGCGCCAGCAGACAATGAATTTTCAGCACTAAAAAAAACGAAACTTCATTAACAGCTAAACCAAACGTTTCCAATGTAAATTTCCACATTTATAGAGTGTAAAAAGGCATCCTGAAGCCTGGGAAGTCATTAATTTGATTGTCCAGTATTTCCCTTATGAGATAATGCCTCTCATTGCAAATGTGTACAGCGCGAGCTGAAAATGCATTTTCAGCACTAAAAAACCAAACTTTTATAACACCTAAACCAAACGTTTCCAATGTAAATTTCCTCCTTTATATAGTGTAAAAAGACATCCTGAAGCCTGGGCAGTCATTAATTTGATTGTCCAATATTTCCCTTATGAGATAATGCCTCTCATAGCAAATGTGTACAGCGCGAGCTGAAAATGCATTTACAGCACTAAAAAACCAAACTTTTATAACAGCTAAACCAAACGTTTCCAATGTAAATTTCCACCTTTATATAGTGTAGAAAGGCATCCTGAAGCCTGGAAAGTCATTAATTTGATTGTCCAGTATTTCCTTCATGAGATATTGCAACATTTAGAAAAAGTGTACAGCGCCAGCAGACAATGAATTTTCAGCACTAAAAAAACGAAACTTCATTAACAGCTAAACTAAACGTTTCCAATGTAAATTTCCACCTTTATATAGTGTAAAAAGACATCCTGAAGCCCGGGCAGCCATTAATTTGATTGTCCAATATTTCCCTTATGAGATAATGCCTCTCATAGCAAATGTGTACAGCGCGAGCTGAAAATGCATTTACAGCACTAAAAAACCAAACTTTTATAACAGCTAAACCAAACGTTTCCAATGTAAATTTCCACCTTTATATAGTGTAAAAAGACATCCTGAAGCCTGGGCAGTCATTAATTTGATTGTCCAATATTTCCCTTATGAGATAATGCCTCACATAGCAAATGTGTACAGTGCGAGCTGAAAATGCATTTACAGCACTAAAAAAACAAACTTTTATAACAGCTAAACCAAACGTTTCCAATGTAAATTTCCACCTTTATATAGTGTAGAAAGGCATCCTGAAGCCTGGAAAGTCATTAATTTGATTGTCCAGTATTTCCTTCATGAGATATTGCAACACTTAGAAAAAGTGTACAGCGCCAGCAGACAATGAATTTTCAGCACTAAATAAACGAAACTTCATTAACAGCTAAAGTAAACGTTTCCAATGTAAATTTCCACCTTTATATAGTGTAAAAAGACATCCTGAAGCCTGGGCAGTCATTAATTTGATTGTCCAATATTTCCCTTATGAGATAATGCCTCTCATAGCAAATGTGTACAGTGCGAGCTGAAAATGCATTTACAGCACTAAAAAAACAAACTTTTATAACAGCTAAACCAAACGTTTCCAATGTAAATTTCCACCTTTATATAGTGTAAAAAGACATCCTGAAGCCTGGGCAGTCATTAATTTGATTGTCCAATATTTCCCTTATGAGATAATGCCTCTCATAGCAAATGTGTACAGCGCGAGCTGAAAATGCATTTACAGCACTAAAAAAACAAACTTTTATAACAGCTAAACCAAACGTTTCCAAGGTAAATTTCCACCTTTATATAGTGTAGAAAGGCATCCTGAAGCCTGGAAAGTCATTAATTTGATTGTCCAGTATTTCCTTCATGAGATATTGCAACACTTAGAAAAAGTGTACAGCGCCAGCAGACAATGAATTTTCAGCACTAAAAAAACGAAACTTCATTAACAGCTAAACCAAACGTTTCCAATGTAAATTTCCACATTTATAGAGTGTAAAAAGGCATCCTGAAGCCTGGGAAGTCATTAATTTGATTGTCCAGTATTTCCCTTATGAGATAATGCCTCACATAGCAAATGTGTACAGTGCGAGCTGAAAATGCATTTACAGCACTAAAAAAACAAACTTTTATAACAGCTAAACCAAACGTTTCCAATGTAAATTTCCACCTTTATATAGTGTAGAAAGGCATCCTGAAGCCTGGAAAGTCATTAATTTGATTGTCCAGTATTTCCTTCATGAGATATTGCAACACTTAGAAAAAGTGTACAGCGCCAGCAGACAATGAATTTTCAGCACTAAATAAACGAAACTTCATTAACAGCTAAAGTAAACGTTTCCAATGTAAATTTCCACCTTTATATAGTGTAAAAAGACATCCTGAAGCCTGGGCAGTCATTAATTTGATTGTCCAATATTTCCCTTATGAGATAATGCCTCTCATAGCAAATGTGTACAGTGCGAGCTGAAAATGCATTTACAGCACTAAAAAAACAAACTTTTATAACAGCTAAACCAAACGTTTCCAATGTAAATTTCCACCTTTATATAGTGTAAAAAGACATCCTGAAGCCTGGGCAGTCATTAATTTGATTGTCCAATATTTCCCTTATGAGATAATGCCTCTCATAGCAAATGTGTACAGTGCGAGCTGAAAATGCATTTACAGCACTAAAAAAACAAACTTTTATAACAGCTAAACCAAACGTTTCCAATGTAAATTTCCACCTTTATATAGTGTAAAAAGACATCCTGAAGCCTGGGCAGTCATTAATTTGATTGTCCAATATTTCCCTTATGAGATAATGCCTCTCATAGCAAATGTGTACAGTGCGAGCTGAAAATGCATTTACAGCACTAAAAAAACAAACTTTTATAACAGCTAAACCAAACGTTTCCAATGTAAATTTCCACCTTTATATAGTGTAAAAAGACATCCTGAAGCCTGGGCAGTCATTAATTTGATTGTCCAATATTTCCCTTATGAGATAATGCCTCTCATAGCAAATGTGTACAGCGCGAGCTGAAAATGCATTTACAGCACTAAAAAAACAAACTTTTATAACAGCTAAACCAAACGTTTCCAATGTAAATTTCCACCTTTATATAGTGTAGAAAGGCATCCTGAAGCCTGGAAAGTCATTAATTTGATTGTCCAGTATTTCCTTCATGAGATATTGCAACACTTAGAAAAAGTGTACAGCGCCAGCAGACAATGAATTTTCAGCACTAAAAAAACGAAACTTCATTAACAGCTAAACCAAACGTTTCCAATGTAAATTTCCACATTTATAGAGTGTAAAAAGGCATCCTGAAGCCTGGGAAGTCATTAATTTGATTGTCCAGTATTTCCCTTATGAGATAATGCCTCACATAGCAAATGTGTACAGTGCGAGCTGAAAATGCATTTACAGCACTAAAAAAACAAACTTTTATAACAGCTAAACCAAACGTTTCCAATGTAAATTTCCACCTTTATATAGTGTAGAAAGGCATCCTGAAGCCTGGAAAGTCATTAATTTGATTGTCCAGTATTTCCTTCATGAGATATTGCAACACTTAGAAAAAGTGTACAGCGCCAGCAGACAATGAATTTTCAGCACTAAATAAACGAAACTTCATTAACAGCTAAAGTAAACGTTTCCAATGTAAATTTCCACCTTTATATAGTGTAAAAAGACATCCTGAAGCCTGGGCAGTCATTAATTTGATTGTCCAATATTTCCCTTATGAGATAATGCCTCTCATAGCAAATGTGTACAGTGCGAGCTGAAAATGCATTTACAGCACTAAAAAAACAAACTTTTATAACAGCTAAACCAAACGTTTCCAATGTAAATTTCCACCTTTATATAGTGTAGAAAGGCATCCTGAAGCCTGGAAAGTCATTAATTTGATTGTCCAGTATTTCCTTCATGAGATATTGCAACATTTAGAAAAAGTGTACAGCGCCAGCAGACAATGAATTTTCAGCACTAAAAAACCAAACTTTTATAACACCTAAACCAAACGTTTCCAATGTAAATTTCCACCTTTATATAGTGTAAAAAGACATCCTGAAGCCCGGGCAGCCATTAATTTGATTGTCCAATATTTCCCTTATGAGATAATGCCTCTCATAGCAAATGTGTACAGCGCGAGCTGAAAATGCATTTACAGCACTAAAAAACCAAACTTTTATAACAGCTAAACCAAACGTTTCCAATGTAAATTTCCACCTTTATATAGTGTAGAAAGGCATCCTGAAGCCTGGAAAGTCATTAATTTGATTGTCCAGTATTTCCTTCATGAGATATTGCAACATTTAGAAAAAGTGTACAGCGCCAGCAGACAATGAATTTTCAGCACTAAAAAAACGAAACTTCATTAACAGCTAAACTAAACGTTTCCAATGTAAATTTCCACCTTTATATAGTGTAAAAAGACATCCTGAAGCCCGGGCAGCCATTAATTTGATTGTCCAATATTTCCCTTATGAGATAATGCCTCTCATAGCAAATGTGTACAGCGCGAGCTGAAAATGCATTTACAGCACTAAAAAACCAAACTTTTATAACAGCTAAACCAAACGTTTCCAATGTAAATTTCCACCTTTATATAGTGTAAAAAGACATCCTGAAGCCTGGGCAGTCATTAATTTGATTGTCCAATATTTCCCTTATGAGATAATGCCTCACATAGCAAATGTGTACAGTGCGAGCTGAAAATGCATTTACAGCACTAAAAAAACAAACTTTTATAACAGCTAAACCAAACGTTTCCAATGGAAATTTCCACCTTTATATAGTGTAGAAAGGCATCCTGAAGCCTGGAAAGTCATTAATTTGATTGTCCAGTATTTCCTTCATGAGATATTGCAACACTTAGAAAAAGTGTACAGCGCCAGCAGACAATGAATTTTCAGCACTAAATAAACGAAACTTCATTAACAGCTAAAGTAAACGTTTCCAATGTAAATTTCCACCTTTATATAGTGTAAAAAGACATCCTGAAGCCTGGGCAGTCATTAATTTGATTGTCCAATATTTCCCTTATGAGATAATGCCTCTCATAGCAAATGTGTACAGTGCGAGCTGAAAATGCATTTACAGCACTAAAAAAACAAACTTTTATAACAGCTAAACCAAACGTTTCCAATGTAAATTTCCACCTTTATATAGTGTAAAAAGACATCCTGAAGCCTGGGCAGTCATTAATTTGATTGTCCAATATTTCCCTTATGAGATAATGCCTCTCATAGCAAATGTGTACAGCGCGAGCTGAAAATGCATTTACAGCACTAAAAAAACAAACTTTTATAACAGCTAAACCAAACGTTTCCAATGTAAATTTCCACCTTTATATAGTGTAGAAAGGCATCCTGAAGCCTGGAAAGTCATTAATTTGATTGTCCAGTATTTCCTTCATGAGATATTGCAACATTTAGAAAAAGTGTACAGCGCCAGCAGACAATGAATTTTCAGCACTAAAAAAAACGAAACTTCATTAACAGCTAAACCAAACGTTTCCAATGTAAATTTCCACATTTATAGAGTGTAAAAAGGCATCCTGAAGCCTGGGAAGTCATTAATTTGATTGTCCAGTATTTCCCTTATGAGATAATGCCTCTCATTGCAAATGTGTACAGCGCGAGCTGAAAATGCATTTTCAGCACTAAAAAACCAAACTTTTATAACACCTAAACCAAACGTTTCCAATGTAAATTTCCACCTTTATATAGTGTAAAAAGACATCCTGAAGCCTGGGCAGTCATTAATTTGATTGTCCAATATTTCCCTTATGAGATAATGCCTCTCATAGCAAATGTGTACAGCGCGAGCTGAAAATGCATTTACAGCACTAAAAAAACAAACTTTTATAACAGCTAAACCAAACGTTTCCAATGTAAATTTCCACCTTTATATAGTGTAGAAAGGCATCCTGAAGCCTGGAAAGTCATTAATTTGATTGTCCAGTATTTCCTTCATGAGATATTGCAACACTTAGAAAAAGTGTACAGCGCCAGCAGACAATGAATTTTCAGCACTAAAAAAACGAAACTTCATTAACAGCTAAACTAAATGTTTCCAATGTAAATTTCCACCTTTATATAGTGTAAAAAGACATCCTGAAGCCTGGGCAGTCATTAATTTGATTGTCCAATATTTCCCTTATGAGATAATGCCTCTCATAGCAAATGTGTACAGCGCGAGCTGAAAATGCATTTACAGCACTAAAAAACCAAACTTTTATAACAGCTAAACCAAACGTTTCCAATGTAAATTTCCACCTTTATATAGTGTAAAAAGGCATCCTGAAGCCTGGAAAGTCTTTAATTTGATTGTCCAGTATTTCCTTCATGAGATATTGCAACACTTAGAAAAAGTGTACAGCGCCAGCAGACAATGAATTTCCAGCACTAAAAAAACGAAACTTCATTAACAGCTAAACTAAACGTTTCCAATGTAAATTTCCACCTTTATATAGTGTAAAAAGACATCCTGAAGCCTGGGCAGTCATTAATTTGATTGTCCAATATTTCCCTTCTGAGATAATGGCTCTCATAGCAAATGTGTACAGCGCGAGCTGAAAATGCATTTACAGCACTAAAAAACCAAACTTTTATAACAGCTAAACCAAACGTTTCCAATGTACATTTCCACCTTTATATAGTGTAGAAAGGCATCCTGAAGCCTGGAAAGTGATTAATTTGATTGTCCAGTATTTCCTTCATGAGATATTGCAACACTTAGAAAAAGTGTACAGCGCCAGCAGACAATGAATTTTCAGCACTAAAAAACCGAAACTTCATTAACAGCTAAACTAAACGTTTCCAATGTAAATTTCCACCTTTATATAGTGTAAAAAGACATCCTGAAGCCTGGGCAGTCATTAATTTGATTGTCCAATATTTCCCTTATGAGATAATGCCTTTCATAGCAAATGTGTACAGCGCGAGCTGAAAATGCATTTACAGCACTAAAAAACCAAACTTTTATAACAGCTAAACCAAACGTTTCCAATGTAAATTTCCACCTTTATATAGTGTAGAAAGGCATCCTGAAGCCTGGAAAGTCATTAATTTGATTGTCCAGTATTTCCTTCATGAGATATTGCAACACTTAGAAAAAGTGTACAGCGCCAGCAGACAATGAATTTCCAGCACTAAAAAAACGAAACTTCATTAACAGCTAAACTAAACGTTTCCAATGTAAATTTCCACCTTTATATAGTGTAAAAAGACATCCTGAAGCCTGGGCAGTCATTAATTTGATTGTCCAATATTTCCCTTATGAGATAATGCCTCTCATAGCAAATGTGTACAGCGCGAGCTGAAAATGCATTTACAGCACTAAAAAACCAAACTTTTATAACAGCTAAACCAAACGTTTCCAATGTAAATTTCCACCTTTATATAGTGTAGAAAGGCATCCTGAAGCCTGGAAAGTCATTAATTTGATTGTCCAGTATTTCCTTCATGAGATATTGCAACACTTAGAAAAAGTGTACAGCGCCAGCAGACAATGAATTTTCAGCACTAAAAAAACGAAACTTCATTAACAGCTAAACCAAACGTTTCCAATGTAAATTTCCACATTTATAGAGTGTAAAAAGGCATCCTGAAGCCTGGGAAGTCATTAATTTGATTGTCCAGTATTTCCCTTATGAGATAATGCCTCACATAGCAAATGTGTACAGTGCGAGCTGAAAATGCATTTTCAGCACTAAAAAACCAAACTTTTATACCAGCTAAACCAAACGTTTCCAATGTAAATTTCCACCTTTATATAGTGTAAAAAGACATCCTGAAGCCTGGGCAGTCATTAATTTGATTGTCCAGTATTTCCCTTATGAGATAATGCCTCACATAGCAAATGTGTACAGCGCGAGCTGAAAATGCATTTACAGCACTAAAAAAACAAACTTTTATAACAGCTAAACCAAACGTTTCCAATGTAAATTTCCACATTTATAGAGTGTAAAAATGCATCCTGAAGCCTGGGAAGTCATTAATTTGATTGTCCAGTATTTCCCTTATGAGATAATGCCTCACATAGCAAATGTGTACAGTGCGAGCTGAAAATGCATTTTCAGCACTAAAAAACCAAACTTTTATAACAGCTAAACCAAACGTTTCCAATGTAAATTTCCACCTTTATATAGTGTAAAAAGACATCCTGAAGCCTGGGCAGTCATTAATTTGATTGTCCAATATTTCCCTTATGAGATAATGCCTCTCATAGCAAATGTGTACAGCGCGAGCTGAAAATGCATTTACAGCACTAAAAAACCAAACTTTTATAACAGCTAAACCAAACGTTTCCAATGTAAATTTCCACCTTTATATAGTGTAGAAAGGCATCCTGAAGCCTGGAAAGTCATTAATTTGATTGTCCAGTATTTCCTTCATGAGATATTGCAACACTTAGAAAAAGTGTACAGCGCCAGTAGACAATGAATTTTCAGCACTAAAAAAACGATACTTCATTAACAGCTAAACTAAACGTTTCCAATGTAAATTTCCACCTTTATATAGTGTAAAAAGACATCCTGAAGCCTGGGCAGTCATTAATTTGATTGTCCAATATTTCCCTTATGAGATAATGCCTCTCATAGCAAATGTGTACAGTGCGAGCTGAAAATGCATTTACAGCACTAAAAAAACAAACTTTTATAACAGCTAAACCAAACGTTTCCAATGTAAATTTCCACCTTTATATAGTGTAAAAAGACATCCTGAAGCCTGGGCAGTCATTAATTTGATTGTCCAATATTTCCCTTATGAGATAATGCCTCTCATAGCAAATGTGTACAGTGCGAGCTGAAAATGCATTTACAGCACTAAAAAAACAAACTTTTATAACAGCTAAACCAAACGTTTCCAATGTAAATTTCCACCTTTATATAGTGTAAAAAGACATCCTGAAGCCTGGGCAGTCATTAATTTGATTGTCCAATATTTCCCTTATGAGATAATGCCTCTCATAGCAAATGTGTACAGCGCGAGCTGAAAATGCATTTACAGCACTAAAAAAACAAACTTTTATAACAGCTAAACCAAACGTTTCCAATGTAAATTTCCACCTTTATATAGTGTAGAAAGGCATCCTGAAGCCTGGAAAGTCATTAATTTGATTGTCCTGTATTTCCTTCATGAGATATTGCAACACTTAGAAAAAGTGTACAGCGCCAGCAGACAATGAATTTTCAGCACTAAAAAAACGAAACTTCATTAACAGCTAAACCAAACGTTTCCAATGTAAATTTCCACATTTATAGAGTGTAAAAAGGCATCCTGAAGCCTGGGAAGTCATTAATTTGATTGTCCAGTATTTCCCTTATGAGATAATGCCTCACATAGCAAATGTGTACAGTGCGAGCTGAAAATGCATTTACAGCACTAAAAAAACAAACTTTTATAACAGCTAAACCAAACGTTTCCAATGTAAATTTCCACCTTTATATAGTGTAGAAAGGCATCCTGAAGCCTGGAAAGTCATTAATTTGATTGTCCAGTATTTCCTTCATGAGATATTGCAACACTTAGAAAAAGTGTACAGCGCCAGCAGACAATGAATTTTCAGCACTAAATAAACGAAACTTCATTAACAGCTAAAGTAAACGTTTCCAATGTAAATTTCCACCTTTATATAGTGTAAAAAGACATCCTGAAGCCTGGGCAGTCATTAATTTGATTGTCCAATATTTCCCTTATGAGATAATGCCTCTCATAGCAAATGTGTACAGTGCGAGCTGAAAATGCATTTACAGCACTAAAAAAACAAACTTTTATAACAGCTAAACCAAACGTTTCCAATGTAAATTTCCACCTTTATATAGTGTAAAAAGACATCCTGAAGCCTGGGCAGTCATTAATTTGATTGTCCAATATTTCCCTTATGAGATAATGCCTCTCATAGCAAATGTGTACAGCGCGAGCTGAAAATGCATTTACAGCACTAAAAAAACAAACTTTTATAACAGCTAAACCAAACGTTTCCAATGTAAATTTCCACCTTTATATAGTGTAGAAAGGCATCCTGAAGCCTGGAAAGTCATTAATTTGATTGTCCAGTATTTCCTTCATGAGATATTGCAACACTTAGAAAAAGTGTACAGCGCCAGCAGACAATGAATTTTCAGCACTAAAAAAAACGAAACTTCATTAACAGCTAAACCAAACGTTTCCAATGTAAATTTCCACATTTATAGAGTGTAAAAAGGCATCCTGAAGCCTGGGAAGTCATTAATTTGATTGTCCAGTATTTCCCTTATGAGATAATGCCTCACATAGCAAATGTGTACAGTGCGAGCTGAAAATGCATTTACAGCACTAAAAAAACAAACTTTTATAACAGCTAAACCAAACGTTTCCAATGTAAATTTCCACCTTTATATAGTGTAGAAAGGCATCCTGAAGCCTGGAAAGTCATTAATTTGATTGTCCAGTATTTCCTTCATGAGATATTGCAACACTTAGAAAAAGTGTACAGCGCCAGCAGACAATGAATTTTCAGCACTAAATAAACGAAACTTCATTAACAGCTAAAGTAAACGTTTCCAATGTAAATTTCCACCTTTATATAGTGTAAAAGGACATCCTGAAGCCTGGGCAGTCATTAATTTGATTGTCCAATATTTCCCTTATGAGATAATGCCTCTCATAGCAAATGTGTACAGTGCGAGCTGAAAATGCATTTACAGCACTAAAAAAACAAACTTTTATAACAGCTAAACCAAACGTTTCCAATGTAAATTTCCACCTTTATATAGTGTAAAAAGACATCCTGAAGCCTGGGCAGTCATTAATTTGATTGTCCAATATTTCCCTTATGAGATAATGCCTCTCATAGCAAATGTGTACAGCGCGAGCTGAAAATGCATTTACAGCACTAAAAAACCAAACTTTTATAACAGCTAAACCAAACGTTTCCAATGTAAATTTCCACCTTTATATAGTGTAGAAAGGCATCCTGAAGCCTGGAAAGTCATTAATTTGATTGTCCAGTATTTCCTTCATGAGATATTGCAACACTTAGAAAAAGTGTACAGCGCCAGCAGACAATGAATTTTCAGCACTAAAAAAAACGAAACTTCATTAACAGCTAAACCAAACGTTTCCAATGTAAATTTCCACATTTATAGAGTGTAAAAAGGCATCCTGAAGCCTGGGAAGTCATTAATTTGATTGTCCAGTATTTCCCTTATGAGATAATGCCTCTCATTGCAAATGTGTACAGCGCGAGCTGAAAATGCATTTTCAGCACTAAAAAACCAAACTTTTATAACACCTAAACCAAACGTTTCCAATGTAAATTTCCTCCTTTATATAGTGTAAAAAGACATCCTGAAGCCTGGGCAGTCATTAATTTGATTGTCCAATATTTCCCTTATGAGATAATGCCTCTCATAGCAAATGTGTACAGCGCGAGCTGAAAATGCATTTACAGCACTAAAAAACCAAACTTTTATAACAGCTAAACCAAACGTTTCCAATGTAAATTTCCACCTTTATATAGTGTAGAAAGGCATCCTGAAGCCTGGAAAGTCATTAATTTGATTGTCCAGTATTTCCTTCATGAGATATTGCAACATTTAGAAAAAGTGTACAGCGCCAGCAGACAATGAATTTTCAGCACTAAAAAAACGAAACGTCATTAACAGCTAAACTAAACGTTTCCAATGTAAATTTCCACCTTTATATAGTGTAAAAAGACATCCTGAAGCCCGGGCAGCCATTAATTTGATTGTCCAATATTTCCCTTATGAGATAATGCCTCTCATAGCAAATGTGTACAGCGCGAGCTGAAAATGCATTTACAGCACTAAAAAAACAAACTTTTATAACAGCTAAACCAAACGTTTCCAATGTAAATTTCCACCTTTATATAGTGTAAAAAGACATCCTGAAGCCTGGGCAGTCATTAATTTGATTGTCCAATATTTCCCTTATGAGATAATGCCTCTCATAGCAAATGTGTACAGCGCGAGCTGAAAATGCATTTACAGCACTAAAAAAACAAACTTTTATAACAGCTAAACCAAACGTTTCCAATGTAAATTTCCACCTTTATATAGTGTAGAAAGGCATCCTGAAGCCTGGAAAGTCATTAATTTGATTGTCCAGTATTTCCTTCATGAGATATTGCAACACTTAGAAAAAGTGTACAGCGCCAGCAGACAATGAATTTTCAGCACTAAAAAAACGAAACTTCATTAACAGCTAAACTAAATGTTTCCAATGTAAATTTCCACCTTTATATAGTGTAAAAAGACATCCTGAAGCCTGGGCAGTCATTAATTTGATTGTCCAATATTTCCCTTATGAGATAATGCCTCTCATAGCAAATGTGTACAGCGCGAGCTGAAAATGCATTTACAGCACTAAAAAACCAAACTTTTATAACAGCTAAACCAAACGTTTCCAATGTAAATTTCCACCTTTATATAGTGTAAAAAGGCATCCTGAAGCCTGGAAAGTCTTTAATTTGATTGTCCAGTATTTCCTTCATGAGATATTGCAACACTTAGAAAAAGTGTACAGCGCCAGCAGACAATGAATTTCCAGCACTAAAAAAACGAAACTTCATTAACAGCTAAACTAAACGTTTCCAATGTAAATTTCCACCTTTATATAGTGTAAAAAGACATCCTGAAGCCTGGGCAGTCATTAATTTGATTGTCCAATATTTCCCTTATGAGATAATGCCTCTCATAGCAAATGTGTACAGCGCGAGCTGAAAATGCATTTACAGCACTAAAAAACCAAACTTTTATAACAGCTAAACCAAACGTTTCCAATGTAAATTTCCACCTTTATATAGTGTAGAAAGGCATCCTGAAGCCTGGAAAGTCATTAATTTGATTGTCCAGTATTTCCTTCATGAGATATTGCAACACTTAGAAAAAGTGTACAGCGCCAGCAGACAATGAATTTTCAGCACTAAAAAAACGAAACTTCATTAACAGCTAAACCAAACGTTTCCAATGTAAATTTCCACATTTATAGAGTGTAAAAAGGCATCCTGAAGCCTGGGAAGTCATTAATTTGATTGTCCAGTATTTCCCTTATGAGATAATGCCTCACATAGCAAATGTGTACAGTGCGAGCTGAAAATGCATTTTCAGCACTAAAAAACCAAACTTTTATAACAGCTAAACCAAACGTTTCCAATGTAAATTTCCACCTTTATATAGTGTAAAAAGACATCCTGAAGCCTGGGCAGTCATTAATTTGATTGTCCAGTATTTCCCTTATGAGATAATGCCTCACATAGCAAATGTGTACAGCGCGAGCTGAAAATGCATTTACAGCACTAAAAAAACAAACTTTTATAACAGCTAAACCAAACGTTTCCAATGTAAATTTCCACATTTATAGAGTGTAAAAATGCATCCTGAAGCCTGGGAAGTCATTAATTTGATTGTCCAGTATTTCCCTTATGAGATAATGCCTCACATAGCAAATGTGTACAGTGCGAGCTGAAAATGCATTTTCAGCACTAAAAAACCAAACTTTTATAACAGCTAAACCAAACGTTTCCAATGTAAATTTCCACCTTTATATAGTGTAAAAAGACATCCTGAAGCCTGGGCAGTCATTAATTTGATTGTCCAATATTTCCCTTATGAGATAATGCCTCTCATAGCAAATGTGTACAGCGCGAGCTGAAAATGCATTTACAGCACTAAAAAACCAAACTTTTATAACAGCTAAACCAAACGTTTCCAATGTAAATTTCCACCTTTATATAGTGTAAAAAGACATCCTGAAGCCTGGGCAGTCATTAATTTGATTGTCCAATATTTCCCTTATGAGATAATGCCTCTCATAGCAAATGTGTACAGCGCGAGCTGAAAATGCATTTACAGCACTAAAAAAACAAACTTTTATAACAGCTAAACCAAACGTTTCCAATGTAAATTTCCACCTTTATATAGTGTAGAAAGGCATCCTGAAGCCTGGAAAGTCATTAATTTGATTGTCCAGTATTTCCTTCATGAGATATTGCAACACTTAGAAAAAGTGTACAGCGCCAGCAGACAATGAATTTTCAGCACTAAAAAAACGAAACTTCATTAACAGCTAAACTAAATGTTTCCAATGTAAATTTCCACCTTTATATAGTGTAAAAAGACATCCTGAAGCCTGGGCAGTCATTAATTTGATTGTCCAATATTTCCCTTATGAGATAATGCCTCTCATAGCAAATGTGTACAGCGCGAGCTGAAAATGCATTTACAGCACTAAAAAACCAAACTTTTATAACAGCTAAACCAAACGTTTCCAATGTAAATTTCCACCTTTATATAGTGTAAAAAGGCATCCTGAAGCCTGGAAAGTCTTTAATTTGATTGTCCAGTATTTCCTTCATGAGATATTGCAACACTTAGAAAAAGTGTACAGCGCCAGCAGACAATGAATTTCCAGCACTAAAAAAACGAAACTTCTTTAACAGCTAAACTAAACGTTTCCAATGTAAATTTCCACCTTTATATAGTGTAAAAAGACATCCTGAAGCCTGGGCAGTCATTAATTTGATTGTCCAATATTTCCCTTATGAGATAATGCCTTTCATAGCAAATGTGTACAGCGCGAGCTGAAAATGCATTTACAGCACTAAAAAACCAAACTTTTATAACAGCTAAACCAAACGTTTCCAATGTAAATTTCCACCTTTATATAGTGTAGAAAGGCATCCTGAAGCCTGGAAAGTCATTAATTTGATTGTCCAGTATTTCCCTTATGAGATAATGCCTCACATAGCAAATGTGTACAGTGCGAGCTGAAAATGCATTTTCAGCACTAAAAAACCAAACTTTTATAACAGCTAAACCAAACGTTTCCAATGTAAATTTCCACCTTTATATAGTGTAAAAAGACATCCTGAAGCCTGGGCAGTCATTAATTTGATTGTCCAGTATTTCCCTTATGAGATAATGCCTCACATAGCAAATGTGTACAGCGCGAGCTGAAAATGCATTTACAGCACTAAAAAAACAAACTTTTATAACAGCTAAACCAAACGTTTCCAATGTAAATTTCCACATTTATAGAGTGTAAAAATGCATCCTGAAGCCTGGGAAGTCATTAATTTGATTGTCCAGTATTTCCCTTATGAGATAATGCCTCACATAGCAAATGTGTACAGTGCGAGCTGAAAATGCATTTTCAGCACTAAAAAACCAAACTTTTATAACAGCTAAACCAAACGTTTCCAATGTAAATTTCCACCTTTATATAGTGTAAAAAGACATCCTGAAGCCTGGGCAGTCATTAATTTGATTGTCCAATATTTCCCTTATGAGATAATGCCTCTCATAGCAAATGTGTACAGCGCGAGCTGAAAATGCATTTACAGCACTAAAAAACCAAACTTTTATAACAGCTAAACCAAACGTTTCCAATGTAAATTTCCACCTTTATATAGTGTAGAAAGGCATCCTGAAGCCTGGAAAGTCATTAATTTGATTGTCCAGTATTTCCTTCATGAGATATTGCAACACTTAGAAAAAGTGTACAGCGCCAGCAGACAATGAATTTCCAGCACTAAAAAAACGAAACTTCATTAACAGCTAAACTAAACGTTTCCAATGTAAATTTCCACCTTTATATAGTGTAAAAAGACATCCTGAAGCCTGGGCAGTCATTAATTTGATTGTCCAATATTTCCCTTATGAGATAATGCCTCTCATAGCAAATGTGTACAGCGCGAGCTGAAAATGCATTTACAGCACTAAAAAAACAAACTTTTATAACAGCTAAACCAAACGTTTCCAATGTAAATTTCCACCTTTATATAGTGTAAAAAGACATCCTGAAGCCTGGGCAGTCATTAATTTGATTGTCCAATATTTCCCTTATGAGATAATGCCTCTCATAGCAAATGTGTACAGCGCGAGCTGAAAATGCATTTACAGCACTAAAAAACCAAACTTTTATAACAGCTAAACCAAACGTTTCCAATGTAAATTTCCACCTCTATATAGTGTAGAAAGGCATCCTGAAGCCTGGAAAGTCATTAATTTGATTGTCCAGTATTTCCTTCATGAGATATTGCAACACTTAGAAAAAGTGTACAGCGCCAGCAGACAATGAATTTTCAGCACTAAAAAAACGAAACTTCATTAACAGCTAAACCAAACGTTTCCAATGTAAATTTCCACATTTATAGAGTGTAAAAAGGCATCCTGAAGCCTGGGAAGTCATTAATTTGATTGTCCAGTATTTCCCTTATGATATAATGCCTCACATAGCAAATGTGTACAGCGCGAGCTGAAAATGCATTTACAGCACTAAAAAACCAAACTTTTATAACAGCTAAACCAAACGTTTCCAATGTAAATTTCCACCTTTATATAGTGTAGAAAGGCATCCTGAAGCCTGGAAAGTGATTAATTTGATTGTCCAGTATTTCCTTCATGAGATATTGCAACACTTAGAAAAAGTGTACAGCGCCAGCAGACAATGAATTTTCAGCACTAAAAAACCGAAACTTCATTAACAGCTAAACTAAACGTTTCCAATGTAAATTTCCACCTTTATATAGTGTAAAAAGACATCCTGAAGCCTGGGCAGTCATTAATTTGATTGTCCAATATTTCCCTTATGAGATAATGCCTCTCATAGCAAATGTGTACAGCGCGAGCTGAAAATGCATTTACAGCACTAAAAAACAAACTTTTATAACAGCTAAACCAAACGTTTCCAATGTAAATTTCCACCTTTATATAGTGTAGAAAGGCATCCTGAAGCCTGGAAAGTCATTAATTTGATTGTCCAGTATTTCCTTCATGAGATATTGCAACACTTAGAAAAAGTGTACAGCGCCAGCAGACAATGAATTTCCAGCACTAAAAAAACGAAACTTCATTAACAGCTAAACTAAACGTTTCCAATGTAAATTTCCACCTTTATATAGTGTAAAAAGACATCCTGAAGCCTGGGCAGTCATTAATTTGATTGTCCAATATTTCCCTTATGAGATAATGCCTCTCATAGCAAATGTGTACAGCGCGAGCTGAAAATGCATTTACAGCACTAAAAAAACAAACTTTTATAACAGCTAAACCAAACGTTTCCAATGTAAATTTCCACCTTTATATAGTGTAGAAAGGCATCCTGAAGTCTGGAAAGTCATTAATTTGATTGTCCAGTATTTCCTTCATGAGATATTGCAACACTTAGAAAAAGTGTACAGCGCCAGCAGACAATGAATTTTCAGCACTAAAAAAACGAAACTTCATTAACAGCTAAACCAAACGTTTCCAATGTAAATTTCCACATTTATAGAGTGTAAAAAGGCATCCTGAAGCCTGGGAAGTCATTAATTTGATTGTCCAGTATTTCCCTTATGAGATAATGCCTCACATAGCAAATGTGTACAGTGCGAGCTGAAAATGCATTTTCAGCACTAAAAAACCAAACTTTTATAACAGCTAAACCAAACGTTTCCAATGTAAATTTCCACCTTTATATAGTGTAAAAAGACATCCTGAAGCCTGGGCAGTCATTAATTTGATTGTCCAGTATTTCCCTTATGAGATAATGCCTCACATAGCAAATGTGTACAGCGCGAGCTGAAAATGCATTTACAGCACTAAAAAAACAAACTTTTATAACAGCTAAACCAAACGTTTCCAATGTAAATTTCCACATTTATAGAGTGTAAAAATGCATCCTGAAGCCTGGGAAGTCATTAATTTGATTGTCCAGTATTTCCCTTATGAGATAATGCCTCACATAGCAAATGTGTACAGTGCGAGCTGAAAATGCATTTTCAGCACTAAAAACACCAAACTTTTATAACAGCTAAACCAAACGTTTCCAATGTAAATTTCCACCTTTATATAGTGTAAAAAGACATCCTGAAGCCTGGGCAGTCATTAATTTGATTGTCCAATATTTCCCTTATGAGATAATGCCTCTCATAGCAAATGTGTACAGCGCGAGCTGAAAATGCATTTACAGCACTAAAAAACCAAACTTTTATAACAGCTAAACCAAACGTTTCCAATGTAAATTTCCACCTTTATATAGTGTAGAAAGGCATCCTGAAGCCTGGAAAGTCATTAATTTGATTGTCCAGTATTTCCTTCATGAGATATTGCAACACTTAGAAAAAGTGTACAGCGCCAGTAGACAATGAATTTTCAGCACTAAAAAAACGATACTTCATTAACAGCTAAACTAAACGTTTCCAATGTAAATTTCCACCTTTATATAGTGTAAAAAGACATCCTGAAGCCTGGGCAGTCATTAATATGATTGTCCAATATTTCCCTTATGAGATAATGCCTCTCATAGCAAATGTGTACAGCGCGAGCTGAAAATGCATTTACAGCACTAAAAAACCAAACTTTTATAACAGCTAAACCAAACGTTTCCAATGTAAATTTCCACCTTTATATAGTGTAGAAAGGCATCCTGGAGCCTGGAAAGTCATTAATTTGATTGTCCAGTATTTCCTTCATGAGATATTGCAACACTTAGAAAAAGTGTACAGCGCCAGCAGACAATGAATTTTCAGCACTAAAAAAACCAAACTTTTATAACAGCTAAACCAAACGTTTCCAATGTAAATTTCCACCTTTATATAGTGTAAAAAGGCATCCTGAAGCCTGGGAAGTCATTAATTTGATTGTCCAGTATTTCCCTTATGAGATAATGCCTCACATAGCAAATGTGTACAGTGCGAGCTGAAAATGCATTTTCAGCACTAAAAAAACAAACTTATATAACACCTAAACCAAACGTTTCCAATGTAAATTTCCACCTTTATATAGTGTAAAAAGACATCCTGAAGCCTGGGCAGTCATTAATTTGATTGTCCAATATTTCCCTTATGAGATAATGCCTCTCATAGCAAATGTGTACAGCGCGAGCTGAAAATTCATTTTCAGCACTAAAAAACCAAACTTTTATAACAGCTAAACCAAACGTTTCAAATGTAAATTTCCACCTTTATATAGTGTAAAAAGACATCCTGAAGCCTGGGCAGTCATTAATTTGATTGTCCAATATTTCCCTTATGAGATAATGCCTCTCATAGCAAATGTGTACAGTGCGAGCTGAAAATGCATTTACAGCACTAAAAAAACAAACTTTTATAACAGCTAAACCAAACGTTTCCAATGTAAATTTCCACCTTTATATAGTGTAAAAAGACATCCTGAAGCCTGGGCAGTCATTAATTTGATTGTCCAATATTTCCCTTATGAGATAATGCCTCTCATAGCAAATGTGTACAGTGCGAGCTGAAAATGCATTTACAGCACTAAAAAAACAAACTTTTATAACAGCTAAACCAAACGTTTCCAATGTAAATTTCCACCTTTATATAGTGTAAAAAGACATCCTGAAGCCTGGGCAGTCATTAATTTGATTGTCCAATATTTCCCTTATGAGATAATGCCTCTCATAGCAAATGTGTACAGCGCGAGCTGAAAATGCATTTACAGCACTAAAAAACCAAACTTTTATAACAGCTAAACCAAACGTTTCCAATGTAAATTTCCACCTTTATATAGTGTAGAAAGGCATCCTGAAGCCTGGAAAGTCATTAATTTGATTGTCCAGTATTTCCTTCATGAGATATTGCAACACTTAGAAAAAGTGTACAGCGCCAGCAGACAATGAATTTTCAGCACTAAAAAAACGAAACTTCATTAACAGCTAAACCAAACGTTTCCAATGTAAATTTCCACATTTATAGAGTGTAAAAAGGCATCCTGAAGCCTGGGAAGTCATTAATTTGATTGTCCAGTATTTCCCTTATGAGATAATGCCTCACATAGCAAATGTGTACAGTGCGAGCTGAAAATGCATTTACAGCACTAAAAAACCAAACTTTTATAACAGCTAAACCAAACGTTTCCAATGTAAATTTCCACCTTTATATAGTGTAGAAAGGCATCCTGAAGCCTGGAAAGTCATTAATTTGATTGTCCAGTATTTCCCTTATGAGATAATGCCTCACATAGCAAATGTGTACAGTGCGAGCTGAAAATGCATTTTCAGCACTAAAAAAACAAACTTATATAACACCTAAACCAAACGTTTCCAATGTAAATTTCCACCTTTATATAGTGTAAAAAGACATCCTGAAGCCTGGGCAGTCATTAATTTGATTGTCCAATATTTCCCTTATGAGATAATGCCTCTCATAGCAAATGTGTACAGCGCGAGCTGAAAATGCATTTACAGCACTAAAAAACCAAACTTTTATAACAGCTAAACCAAACGTTTCCAATGTAAATTTCCACCTTTATATAGTGTAAAAAGACATCCTGAAGCCTGGGCAGTCATTAATTTGATTGTCCAATATTTCCCTTATGAGATAATGCCTCTCATAGCAAATGTGTACAGCGCGAGCTGAAAATGCATTTTCAGCACTAAAAAACCAAACTTTTATAACAGCTAAACCAAACGTTTCAAATGTAAATTTCCACCTTTATATAGTGTAAAAAGACATCCTGAAGCCTGGGCAGTCATTAATTTGATTGTCCAATATTTCCCTTATGAGATAATGCCTCTCATAGCAAATGTGTACAGTGCGAGCTGAAAATGCATTTACAGCACTAAAAAAACAAACTTTTATAACAGCTAAACCAAACGTTTCCAATGTAAATTTCCACCTTTATATAGTGTAAAAAGACATCCTGAAGCCTGGGCAGTCATTAATTTGATTGTCCAATATTTCCCTTATGAGATAATGCCTCTCATAGCAAATGTGTACAGTGCGAGCTGAAAATGCATTTACAGCACTAAAAAAACAAACTTTTATAACAGCTAAACCAAACGTTTCCAATGTAAATTTCCACCTTTATATAGTGTAAAAAGACATCCTGAAGCCTGGGCAGTCATTAATTTGATTGTCCAATATTTCCCTTATGAGATAATGCCTCTCATAGCAAATGTGTACAGCGCGAGCTGAAAATGCATTTACAGCACTAAAAAACCAAACTTTTATAACAGCTAAACCAAACGTTTCCAATGTAAATTTCCACCTTTATATAGTGTAGAAAGGCATCCTGAAGCCTGGAAAGTCATTAATTTGATTGTCCAGTATTTCCTTCATGAGATATTGCAACACTTAGAAAAAGTGTACAGCGCCAGCAGACAATGAATTTTCAGCACTAAAAAAACGAAACTTCATTAACAGCTAAACCAAACGTTTCCAATGTAAATTTCCACATTTATAGAGTGTAAAAAGGCATCCTGAAGCCTGGGAAGTCATTAATTTGATTGTCCAGTATTTCCCTTATGAGATAATGCCTCACATAGCAAATGTGTACAGTGCGAGCTGAAAATGCATTTACAGCACTAAAAAACCAAACTTTTATAACAGCTAAACCAAACGTTTCCAATGTAAATTTCCACCTTTATATAGTGTAGAAAGGCATCCTGAAGCCTGGAAAGTCATTAATTTGATTGTCCAGTATTTCCTTCATGAGATATTGCAACACTTAGAAAAAGTGTACAGCGCCAGCAGACAATGAATTTTCAGCACTAAATAAACGAAACTTCATTAACAGCTAAAGTAAACGTTTCCAATGTAAATTTCCACCTTTATATAGTGTAAAAAGACATCCTGAAGCCTGGGCAGTCATTAATTTGATTGTCCAATATTTCCCTTATGAGATAATGCCTCTCATAGCAAATGTGTACAGTGCGAGCTGAAAATGCATTTACAGCACTAAAAAAACAAACTTTTATAACAGCTAAACCAAACGTTTCCAATGTAAATTTCCACCTTTATATAGTGTAAAAAGACATCCTGAAGCCTGGGCAGTCATTAATTTGATTGTCCAATATTTCCCTTATGAGATAATGCCTCTCATAGCAAATGTGTACAGCGCGAGCTGAAAATGCATTTACAGCACTAAAAAACCAAACTTTTATAACAGCTAAACCAAACGTTTCCAATGTAAATTTCCACCTTTATATAGTGTAGAAAGGCATCCTGAAGCCTGGAAAGTCATTAATTTGATTGTCCAGTATTTCCTTCATGAGATATTGCAACACTTAGAAAAAGTGTACAGCGCCAGCAGACAATGAATTTTCAGCACTAAAAAAAACGAAACTTCATTAACAGCTAAACCAAACGTTTCCAATGTAAATTTCCACATTTATAGAGTGTAAAAAGGCATCCTGAAGCCTGGGAAGTCATTAATTTGATTGTCCAGTATTTCCCTTATGAGATAATGCCTCACATAGCAAATGTGTACAGTGCGAGCTGAAAATGCATTTACAGCACTAAAAAAACAAACTTTTATAACAGCTAAACCAAACGTTTCCAATGTAAATTTCCACCTTTATATAGTGTAGAAAGGCATCCTGAAGCCTGGAAAGTCATTAATTTGATTGTCCAGTATTTCCTTCATGAGATATTGCAACACTTAGAAAAAGTGTACAGCGCCAGCAGACAATGAATTTTCAGCACTAAATAAACGAAACTTCATTAACAGCTAAAGTAAACGTTTCCAATGTAAATTTCCACCTTTATATAGTGTAAAAAGACATCCTGAAGCCTGGGCAGTCATTAATTTGATTGTCCAATATTTCCCTTATGAGATAATGCCTCTCATAGCAAATGTGTACAGTGCGAGCTGAAAATGCATTTACAGCACTAAAAAAACAAACTTTTATAACAGCTAAACCAAACGTTTCCAATGTAAATTTCCACCTTTATATAGTGTAAAAAGACATCCTGAAGCCTGGGCAGTCATTAATTTGATTGTCCAATATTTCCCTTATGAGATAATGCCTCTCATAGCAAATGTGTACAGCGCGAGCTGAAAATGCATTTACAGCACTAAAAAACCAAACTTTTATAACAGCTAAACCAAACGTTTCCAATGTAAATTTCCACCTTTATATAGTGTAGAAAGGCATCCTGAAGCCTGGAAAGTCATTAATTTGATTGTCCAGTATTTCCTTCATGAGATATTGCAACACTTAGAAAAAGTGTACAGCGCCAGCAGACAATGAATTTTCAGCACTAAAAAAAACGAAACTTCATTAACAGCTAAACCAAACGTTTCCAATGTAAATTTCCACATTTATAGAGTGTAAAAAGGCATCCTGAAGCCTGGGAAGTCATTAATTTGATTGTCCAGTATTTCCCTTATGAGATAATGCCTCTCATTGCAAATGTGTACAGCGCGAGCTGAAAATGCATTTTCAGCACTAAAAAACCAAACTTTTATAACACCTAAACCAAACGTTTCCAATGTAAATTTCCTCCTTTATATAGTGTAAAAAGACATCCTGAAGCCTGGGCAGTCATTAATTTGATTGTCCAATATTTCCCTTATGAGATAATGCCTCTCATAGCAAATGTGTACAGCGCGAGCTGAAAATGCATTTACAGCACTAAAAAACCAAACTTTTATAACAGCTAAACCAAACGTTTCCAATGTAAATTTCCACCTTTATATAGTGTAGAAAGGTATCCTGAAGCCTGGAAAGTCATTAATTTGATTGTCCAGTATTTCCTTCATGAGATATTGCAACATTTAGAAAAAGTGTACAGCGCCAGCAGACAATGAATTTTCAGCACTAAAAAAACGAAACTTCATTAACAGCTAAACTAAACGTTTCCAATGTAAATTTCCACCTTTATATAGTGTAAAAAGACATCCTGAAGCCCGGGCAGCCATTAATTTGATTGTCCAATATTTCCCTTATGAGATAATGCCTCTCATAGCAAATGTGTACAGCGCGAGCTGAAAATGCATTTACAGCACTAAAAAACCAAACTTTTATAACAGCTAAACCAAACGTTTCCAATGTAAATTTCCACCTTTATATAGTGTAAAAAGACATCCTGAAGCCTGGGCAGTCATTAATTTGATTGTCCAATATTTCCCTTATGAGATAATGCCTCTCATAGCAAATGTGTACAGCGCGAGCTGAAAATGCATTTACAGCACTAAAAAAACAAACTTTTATAACAGCTAAACCAAACGTTTCCAATGTAAATTTCCACCTTTATATAGTGTAGAAAGGCATCCTGAAGCCTGGAAAGTCATTAATTTGATTGTCCAGTATTTCCTTCATGAGATATTGCAACACTTAGAAAAAGTGTACAGCGCCAGCAGACAATGAATTTTCAGCACTAAAAAAACGAAACTTCATTAACAGCTAAACTAAATGTTTCCAATGTAAATTTCCACCTTTATATAGTGTAAAAAGACATCCTGAAGCCTGGGCAGTCATTAATTTGATTGTCCAATATTTCCCTTATGAGATAATGCCTCTCATAGCAAATGTGTACAGCGCGAGCTGAAAATGCATTTACAGCACTAAAAAACCAAACTTTTATAACAGCTAAACCAAACGTTTCCAATGTAAATTTCCACCTTTATATAGTGTAAAAAGGCATCCTGAAGCCTGGAAAGTCTTTAATTTGATTGTCCAGTATTTCCTTCATGAGATATTGCAACACTTAGAAAAAGTGTACAGCGCCAGCAGACAATGAATTTCCAGCACGAAAAAAACGAAACTTCATTAACAGCTAAACTAAACGTTTCCAATGTAAATTTCCACCTTTATATAGTGTAAAAAGACATCCTGAAGCCTGGGCAGTCATTAATTTGATTGTCCAATATTTCCCTTATGAGATAATGCCTCTCATAGCAAATGTGTACAGCGCGAGCTGAAAATTCATTTACAGCACTAAAAAACCAAACTTTTATAACAGCTAAACCAAACGTTTCCAATGTAAATTTCCACCTTTATATAGTGTAGAAAGGCATCCTGAAGCCTGGAAAGTCATTAATTTGATTGTCCAGTATTTCCTTCATGAGATATTGCAACACTTAGAAAAAGTGTACAGCGCCAGCAGACAATGAATTTTCAGCACTAAAAAAACGAAACTTCATTAACAGCTAAACCAAACGTTTCCAATGTAAATTTCCACATTTATAGAGTGTAAAAAGGCATCCTGAAGCCTGGGAAGTCATTAATTTGATTGTCCAGTATTTCCCTTATGAGATAATGCCTCACATAGCAAATGTGTACAGTGCGAGCTGAAAATGCATTTTCAGCACTAAAAAACCAAACTTTTATAACAGCTAAACCAAACGTTTCCAATGTAAATTTCCACCTTTATATAGTGTAAAAAGACATCCTGAAGCCTGGGCAGTCATTAATTTGATTGTCCAGTATTTCCCTTATGAGATAATGCCTCACATAGCAAATGTGTACAGCGCGAGCTGAAAATGCATTTACAGCACTAAAAAAAACAAACTTTTATAACAGCTAAACCAAACGTTTCCAATGTAAATTTCCACATTTATAGAGTGTAAAAATGCATCCTGAAGCCTGGGAAGTCATTAATTTGATTGTCCAGTATTTCCCTTATGAGATAATGCCTCACATAGCAAATGTGTACAGTGCGAGCTGAAAATGCATTTTCAGCACTAAAAAACCAAACTTTTATAACAGCTAAACCAAACGTTTCCAATGTAAATTTCCACCTTTATATAGTGTAAAAAGACATCCTGAAGCCTGGGCAGTCATTAATTTGATTGTCCAATATTTCCCTTATGAGATAATGCCTCTCATAGCAAATGTGTACAGCGCGAGCTGAAAATGCATTTACAGCACTAAAAAACCAAACTTTTAAAACAGCTAAACCAAACGTTTCCAATGTAAATTTCCACCTTTATATAGTGTAAAAAGACATCCTGAAGCCTGGGCAGTCATTAATTTGATTGTCCAATATTTCCCTTATGAGATAATGCCTCTCATAGCAAATGTGTACAGCGCGAGCTGAAAATGCATTTACAGCACTAAAAAACCAAACTTTTATAACAGCTAAACCAAACGTTTCCAATGTAAATTTCCACCTTTATATAGTGTAGAAAGGCATCCTGAAGCCTGGAAAGTCATTAATTTGATTGTCCAGTATTTCCTTCATGAGATATTGCAACACTTAGAAAAAGTGTACAGCGCCAGCAGACAATGAATTTTCAGCACTAAAAAAACGAAACTTCATTAACAGCTAAACTAAATGTTTCAGATGTAAATTTCCACCTTTATATAGTGTAAAAAGACATCCTGAAGCCTGGGCAGTCATTAATTTGATTGTCCAATATTTCCCTTATGAGATAATGCCTCTCATAGCAAATGTGTACAGCGCGAGCTGAAAATGCATTTACAGCACTAAAAAACCAAACTTTTATAACAGCTAAACCAAACGTTTCCAATGTAAATTTCCACCTTTATATAGTGTAAAAAGGCATCCTGAAGCCTGGAAAGTCTTTAATTTGATTGTCCAGTATTTCCTTCATGAGATATTGCAACACTTAGAAAAAGTGTACAGCGCCAGCAGACAATGAATTTTCAGCACTAAATAAACGAAACTTCATTAACAGCTAAAGTAAACGTTTCCAATGTAAATTTCCACCTTTATATAGTGTAAAAAGACATCCTGAAGCCTGGGCAGTCATTAATTTGATTGTCCAATATTTCCCTTATGAGATAATGCCTCTCATAGCAAATGTGTACAGTGCGAGCTGAAAATGCATTTACAGCACTAAAAAAACAAACTTTTATAACAGCTAAACCAAACGTTTCCAATGTAAATTTCCACCTTTATATAGTGTAAAAAGACATCCTGAAGCCTGGGCAGTCATTAATTTGATTGTCCAATATTTCCCTTATGAGATAATGCCTCTCATAGCAAATGTGTACAGCGCGAGCTGAAAATGCATTTACAGCACTAAAAAACCAAACTTTTATAACAGCTAAACCAAACGTTTCCAATGTAAATTTCCACCTTTATATAGTGTAGAAAGGCATCCTGAAGCCTGGAAAGTCATTAATTTGATTGTCCAGTATTTCCTTCATGAGATATTGCAACACTTAGAAAAAGTGTACAGCGCCAGCAGACAATGAATTTTCAGCACTAAAAAAAACGAAACTTCATTAACAGCTAAACCAAACGTTTCCAATGTAAATTTCCACATTTATAGAGTGTAAAAAGGCATCCTGAAGCCTGGGAAGTCATTAATTTGATTGTCCAGTATTTCCCTTATGAGATAATGCCTCTCATTGCAAATGTGTACAGCGCGAGCTGAAAATGCATTTTCAGCACTAAAAAACCAAACTTTTATAACACCTAAACCAAACGTTTCCAATGTAAATTTCCTCCTTTATATAGTGTAAAAAGACATCCTGAAGCCTGGGCAGTCATTAATTTGATTGTCCAATATTTCCCTTATGAGATAATGCCTCTCATAGCAAATGTGTACAGCGCGAGCTGAAAATGCATTTACAGCACTAAAAAACCAAACTTTTATAACAGCTAAACCAAACGTTTCCAATGTAAATTTCCACCTTTATATAGTGTAGAAAGGCATCCTGAAGCCTGGAAAGTCATTAATTTGATTGTCCAGTATTTCCTTCATGAGATATTGCAACATTTAGAAAAAGTGTACAGCGCCAGCAGACAATGAATTTTCAGCACTAAAAAAACGAAACTTCATTAACAGCTAAACTAAACGTTTCCAATGTAAATTTCCACCTTTATATAGTGTAAAAAGACATCCTGAAGCCCGGGCAGCCATTAATTTGATTGTCCAATATTTCCCTTATGAGATAATGCCTCTCATAGCAAATGTGTACAGCGCGAGCTGAAAATGCATTTACAGCACTAAAAAACCAAACTTTTATAACAGCTAAACCAAACGTTTCCAATGTAAATTTCCACCTTTATATAGTGTAAAAAGACATCCTGAAGCCTGGGCAGTCATTAATTTGATTGTCCAATATTTCCCTTATGAGATAATGCCTCTCATAGCAAATGTGTACAGCGCGAGCTGAAAATGCATTTACAGCACTAAAAAAACAAACTTTTATAACAGCTAAACCAAACGTTTCCAATGTAAATTTCCACCTTTATATAGTGTAGAAAGGCATCCTGAAGCCTGGAAAGTCATTAATTTGATTGTCCAGTATTTCCTTCATGAGATATTGCAACACTTAGAAAAAGTGTACAGCGCCAGCAGACAATGAATTTTCAGCACTAAAAAAACGAAACTTCATTAACAGCTAAACTAAATGTTTCCAATGTAAATTTCCACCTTTATATAGTGTAAAAAGACATCCTGAAGCCTGGGCAGTCATTAATTTGATTGTCCAATATTTCCCTTATGAGATAATGCCTCTCATAGCAAATGTGTACAGCGCGAGCTGAAAATGCATTTACAGCACTAAAAAACCAAACTTTTATAACAGCTAAACCAAACGTTTCCAATGTAAATTTCCACCTTTATATAGTGTAAAAAGGCATCCTGAAGCCTGGAAAGTCTTTAATTTGATTGTCCAGTATTTCCTTCATGAGATATTGCAACACTTAGAAAAAGTGTACAGCGCCAGCAGACAATGAATTTCCAGCACGAAAAAAACGAAACTTCATTAACAGCTAAACTAAACGTTTCCAATGTAAATTTCCACCTTTATATAGTGTAAAAAGACATCCTGAAGCCTGGGCAGTCATTAATTTGATTGTCCAATATTTCCCTTATGAGATAATGCCTCTCATAGCAAATGTGTACAGCGCGAGCTGAAAATTCATTTACAGCACTAAAAAACCAAACTTTTATAACAGCTAAACCAAACGTTTCCAATGTAAATTTCCACCTTTATATAGTGTAGAAAGGCATCCTGAAGCCTGGAAAGTCATTAATTTGATTGTCCAGTATTTCCTTCATGAGATATTGCAACACTTAGAAAAAGTGTACAGCGCCAGCAGACAATGAATTTTCAGCACTAAAAAAACGAAACTTCATTAACAGCTAAACCAAACGTTTCCAATGTAAATTTCCACATTTATAGAGTGTAAAAAGGCATCCTGAAGCCTGGGAAGTCATTAATTTGATTGTCCAGTATTTCCCTTATGAGATAATGCCTCACATAGCAAATGTGTACAGTGCGAGCTGAAAATGCATTTTCAGCACTAAAAAACCAAACTTTTATAACAGCTAAACCAAACGTTTCCAATGTAAATTTCCACCTTTATATAGTGTAAAAAGACATCCTGAAGCCTGGGCAGTCATTAATTTGATTGTCCAGTATTTCCCTTATGAGATAATGCCTCACATAGCAAATGTGTACAGCGCGAGCTGAAAATGCATTTACAGCACTAAAAAAACCAAACTTTTATAACAGCTAAACCAAACGTTTCCAATGTAAATTTCCACATTTATAGAGTGTAAAAATGCATCCTGAAGCCTGGGAAGTCATTAATTTGATTGTCCAGTATTTCCCTTATGAGATAATGCCTCACATAGCAAATGTGTACAGTGCGAGCTGAAAATGCATTTTCAGCACTAAAAAACCAAACTTTTATAACAGCTAAACCAAACGTTTCCAATGTAAATTTCCACCTTTATATAGTGTAAAAAGACATCCTGAAGCCTGGGCAGTCATTAATTTGATTGTCCAATATTTCCCTTATGAGATAATGCCTCTCATAGCAAATGTGTACAGCGCGAGCTGAAAATGCATTTACAGCACTAAAAAACCAAACTTTTAAAACAGCTAAACCAAACGTTTCCAATGTAAATTTCCACCTTTATATAGTGTAAAAAGACATCCTGAAGCCTGGGCAGTCATTAATTTGATTGTCCAATATTTCCCTTATGAGATAATGCCTCTCATAGCAAATGTGTACAGCGCGAGCTGAAAATGCATTTACAGCACTAAAAAAACAAACTTTTATAACAGCTAAACCAAACGTTTCCAATGTAAATTTCCACCTTTATATAGTGTAGAAAGGCATCCTGAAGCCTGGAAAGTCATTAATTTGATTGTCCAGTATTTCCTTCATGAGATATTGCAACACTTAGAAAAAGTGTACAGCGCCAGCAGACAATGAATTTTCAGCACTAAAAAAACGAAACTTCATTAACAGCTAAACTAAATGTTTCAGATGTAAATTTCCACCTTTATATAGTGTAAAAAGACATCCTGAAGCCTGGGCAGTCATTAATTTGATTGTCCAATATTTCCCTTATGAGATAATGCCTCTCATAGCAAATGTGTACAGCGCGAGCTGAAAATGCATTTACAGCACTAAAAAACCAAACTTTTATAACAGCTAAACCAAACGTTTCCAATGTAAATTTCCACCTTTATATAGTGTAAAAAGGCATCCTGAAGCCTGGAAAGTCTTTAATTTGATTGTCCAGTATTTCCTTCATGAGATATTGCAACACTTAGAAAAAGTGTACAGCGCCAGCAGACAATGAATTTCCAGCACTAAAAAAACGAAACTTCATTAACAGCTAAACTAAACGTTTCCAATGTAAATTTCCACCTTTATATAGTGTAAAAAGACATCCTGAAGCCTGGGCAGTCATTAATTTGATTGTCCAATATTTCCCTTATGAGATAATGCCTCTCATAGCAAATGTGTACAGCGCGAGCTGAAAATGCATTTACAGCACTAAAAAACCAAACTTTTATAACAGCTAAACCAAACGTTTCCAATGTAAATTTCCACCTTTATATAGTGTAGAAAGGCATCCTGAAGCCTGGAAAGTCATTAATTTGATTGTCCAGTATTTCCTTCATGAGATATTGCAACACTTAGAAAAAGTGTACAGCGCCAGCAGACAATGAATTTTCAGCACTAAAAAAACGAAACTTCATTAACAGCTAAACCAAACGTTTCCAATGTAAATTTCCACATTTATAGAGTGTAAAAAGGCATCCTGAAGCCTGGGAAGTCATTAATTTGATTGTCCAGTATTTCCCTTATGAGATAATGCCTCACATAGCAAATGTGTACAGTGCGAGCTGAAAATGCATTTTCAGCACTAAAAAACCAAACTTTTATAACAGCTAAACCAAACGTTTCCAATGTAAATTTCCACCTTTATATAGTGTAAAAAGACATCCTGAAGCCTGGGCAGTCATTAATTTGATTGTCCAGTATTTCCCTTATGAGATAATGCCTCACATAGCAAATGTGTACAGCGCGAGCTGAAAATGCATTTACAGCACTAAAAAAACAAACTTTTATAACAGCTAAACCAAACGTTTCCAATGTAAATTTCCACATTTATAGAGTGTAAAAATGCATCCTGAAGCCTGGGAAGTCATTAATTTGATTGTCCAGTATTTCCCTTATGAGATAATGCCTCACATAGCAAATGTGTACAGTGCGAGCTGAAAATGCATTTTCAGCACTAAAAAACCAAACTTTTATAACAGCTAAACCAAACGTTTCCAATGTAAATTTCCACCTTTATATAGTGTAAAAAGACATCCTGAAGCCTGGGCAGTCATTAATTTGATTGTCCAATATTTCCCTTATGAGATAATGCCTCTCATAGCAAATGTGTACAGCGCGAGCTGAAAATGCATTTACAGCACTAAAAAACCAAACTTTTATAACAGCTAAACCAAACGTTTCCAATGTAAATTTCCACCTTTATATAGTGTAGAAAGGCATCCTGAAGCCTGGAAAGTCATTAATTTGATTGTCCAGTATTTCCTTCATGAGATATTGCAACACTTAGAAAAAGTGTACAGCGCCAGTAGACAATGAATTTTCAGCACTAAAAAAACGAAACTTCATTAACAGCTAAACTAAACGTTTCCAATGTAAATTTCCACCTTTATATAGTGTAAAAAGACATCCTGAAGCCTGGGCAGTCATTAATTTGATTGTCCAATATTTCCCTTATGAGATAATGCCTCTCATAGCAAATGTGTACAGCGCGAGCTGAAAATGCATTTACAGCACTAAAACACCAAACTTTTATAACAGCTAAACCAAACGTTTCCAATGTAAATTTCCACCTTTATATAGTGTAGAAAGGCATCCTGGAGCCTGGAAAGTCATTAATTTGATTGTCCAGTATTTCCTTCATGAGATATTGCAACACTTAGAAAAAGTGTACAGCGCCAGCAGACAATGAATTTTCAGCACTAAAAAAACCAAACTTTTATAACAGCTAAACCAAACGTTTCCAATGTAAATTTCCACCTTTATATAGTGTAAAAAGACATCCTGAAGCCTGGGCAGTCATTAATTTGATTGTCCAGTATTTCCCTTATGAGATAATGCCTCACATAGCAAATGTGTACAGCGCGAGCTGAAAATGCATTTACAGCACTAAAAAAACAAACTTTTATAACAGCTAAACCAAACGTTTCCAATGTAAATTTCCACCTTTATATAGTGTAGAAAGGCATCCTGAAGCCTGGAAAGTCATTAATTTGATTGTCCAGTATTTCCTTCATGAGATATTGCAACACTTAGAAAAAGTGTACAGCGCCAGCAGACAATGAATTTTCAGCACTAAAAAAACGAAACTTCATTAACAGCTAAACCAAACGTTTCCAATGTAAATTTCCACATTTATAGAGTGTAAAAAGGCATCCTGAAGCCTGGGAAGTCATTAATTTGATTGTCCAGTATTTCCCTTATGAGATAATGCCTCACATAGCAAATGTGTACAGTGCGAGCTGAAAATGCATTTTCAGCACTAAAAAACCAAACTTTTATAACAGCTAAACCAAACGTTTCCAATGTAAATTTCCACCTTTATATAGTGTAAAAAGACATCCTGAAGCCTGGGCAGTCATTAATTTGATTGTCCAGTATTTCCCTTATGAGATAATGCCTCACATAGCAAATGTGTACAGCGCGAGCTGAAAATGCATTTACAGCACTAAAAAAACAAACTTTTATAACAGCTAAACCAAACGTTTCCAATGTAAATTTCCACATTTATAGAGTGTAAAAATGCATCCTGAAGCCTGGGAAGTCATTAATTTGATTGTCCAGTATTTCCCTTATGAGATAATGCCTCACATAGCAAATGTGTACAGTGCGAGCTGAAAATGCATTTTCAGCACTAAAAAACCAAACTTTTATAACAGCTAAACCAAACGTTTCCAATGTAAATTTCCACCTTTATATAGTGTAAAAAGACATCCTGAAGCCTGGGCAGTCATTAATTTGATTGTCCAATATTTCCCTTATGAGATAATGCCTCTCATAGCAAATGTGTACAGCGCGAGCTGAAAATGCATTTACAGCACTAAAAAACCAAACTTTTATAACAGCTAAACCAAACGTTTCCAATGTAAATTTCCACCTTTATATAGTGTAGAAAGGCATCCTGAAGCCTGGAAAGTCATTAATTTGATTGTCCAGTATTTCCTTCATGAGATATTGCAACACTTAGAAAAAGTGTACAGCGCCAGTAGACAATGAATTTTCAGCACTAAAAAAACGAAACTTCATTAACAGCTAAACTAAACGTTTCCAATGTAAATTTCCACCTTTATATAGTGTAAAAAGACATCCTGAAGCCTGGGCAGTCATTAATTTGATTGTCCAATATTTCCCTTATGAGATAATGCCTCTCATAGCAAATGTGTACAGCGCGAGCTGAAAATGCATTTACAGCACTAAAACACCAAACTTTTATAACAGCTAAACCAAACGTTTCCAATGTAAATTTCCACCTTTATATAGTGTAGAAAGGCATCCTGGAGCTTGGAAAGTCATTAATTTGATTGTCCAGTATTTCCTTCATGAGATATTGCAACACTTAGAAAAAGTGTACAGCGCCAGCAGACAATGAATTTTCAGCACTAAAAAAACCAAACTTTTATAACAGCTAAACCAAACGTTTCCAATGTAAATTTTCACCTTTATATAGTGTAAAAAGACATCCTGAAGCCTGGGCAGTCATTAATTTGATTGTCCAGTATTTCCCTTATGAGATAATGCCTCTCATAGCAAATGTGTACAGCGCGAGCTGAAAATGCATTTACAGCACTAAAACACCAAACTTTTATAAAAGCTAAACCAAACGTTTCCAATGTAAATTTCCACCTTTATATAGTGTAGAAAGGCATCCTGGAGCTTGGAAAGTCATTAATTTGATTGTCCAGTATTTCCTTCATGAGATATTGCAACACTTAGAAAAAGTGTACAGCGCCAGCAGACAATGAATTTTCAGCACTAAAAAAACGAAACTTCATTAACAGCTAAACTAAACGTTTCCAATGTAAATTTCCACCTTTATATAGTGTAAAAAGACATCCTGAAGCCTGGGCAGTCATTAATTTGATTGTCCAATATTTCCCTTATGAGATAATGCCTCTCATAGCAAATGTGTACAGCGCGAGCTGAAAATGCATTTACAGCACTAAAAAACCAAACTTTTATAACAGCTAAACCAAACGTTTCCAATGTAAATTTCCACCTTTATATAGTGTAGAAAGGCATCCTGGAGCCTGGAAAGTCATTAATTTGATTGTCCAGTATTTCCTTCATGAGATATTGCAACACTTAGAAAAAGTGTACAGCGCCAGCAGACAATGAATTTTCAGCACTAAAAAAACCAAACTTTTATAACAGCTAAACCAAACGTTTCCAATGTAAATTTCCACCTTTATATAGTGTAAAAAGACATCCTGAAGCCTGGGCAGTCATTAATTTGATTGTCCAGTATTTCCCTTATGAGATAATGCCTCACATAGCAAATGTGTACAGCGCGAGCTGAAAATGCATTTACAGCACTAAAAAAACAAACTTTTATAACAGCTAAACCAAACGTTTCCAATGTAAATTTCCACCTTTATATAGTGTAGAAAGGCATCCTGAAGCCTGGAAAGTCATTAATTTGATTGTCCAGTATTTCCTTCATGAGATATTGCAACACTTAGAAAAAGTGTACAGCGCCAGCAGACAATGAATTTTCAGCACTAAAAAAACGAAACTTCATTAACAGCTAAACCAAACGTTTCCAATGTAAATTTCCACATTTATAGAGTGTAAAAAGGCATCCTGAAGCCTGGGAAGTCATTAATTTGATTGTCCAGTATTTCCCTTATGAGATAATGCCTCACATAGCAAATGTGTACAGTGCGAGCTGAAAATGCATTTTCAGCACTAAAAAACCAAACTTTTATAACAGCTAAACCAAACGTTTCCAATGTAAATTTCCACCTTTATATAGTGTAAAAAGACATCCTGAAGCCTGGGCAGTCATTAATTTGATTGTCCAGTATTTCCCTTATGAGATAATGCCTCACATAGCAAATGTGTACAGCGCGAGCTGAAAATGCATTTACAGCACTAAAAAAACAAACTTTTATAACAGCTAAACCAAACGTTTCCAATGTAAATTTCCACATTTATAGAGTGTAAAAATGCATCCTGAAGCCTGGGAAGTCATTAATTTGATTGTCCAGTATTTCCCTTATGAGATAATGCCTCACATAGCAAATGTGTACAGTGCGAGCTGAAAATGCATTTTCAGCACTAAAAAACCAAACTTTTATAACAGCTAAACCAAACGTTTCCAATGTAAATTTCCACCTTTATATAGTGTAAAAAGACATCCTGAAGCCTGGGCAGTCATTAATTTGATTGTCCAATATTTCCCTTATGAGATAATGCCTCTCATAGCAAATGTGTACAGCGCGAGCTGAAAATGCATTTACAGCACTAAAAAACCAAACTTTTATAACAGCTAAACCAAACGTTTCCAATGTAAATTTCCACCTTTATATAGTGTAGAAAGGCATCCTGAAGCCTGGAAAGTCATTAATTTGATTGTCCAGTATTTCCTTCATGAGATATTGCAACACTTAGAAAAAGTGTACAGCGCCAGTAGACAATGAATTTTCAGCACTAAAAAAACGAAACTTCATTAACAGCTAAACTAAACGTTTCCAATGTAAATTTCCACCTTTATATAGTGTAAAAAGACATCCTGAAGCCTGGGCAGTCATTAATTTGATTGTCCAATATTTCCCTTATGAGATAATGCCTCTCATAGCAAATGTGTACAGCGCGAGCTGAAAATGCATTTACAGCACTAAAACACCAAACTTTTATAACAGCTAAACCAAACGTTTCCAATGTAAATTTCCACCTTTATATAGTGTAGAAAGGCATCCTGGAGCTTGGAAAGTCATTAATTTGATTGTCCAGTATTTCCTTCATGAGATATTGCAACACTTAGAAAAATTGTACAGCGCCAGCATACAATGAATTTTCAGCACTAAAAAAACCAAACTTTTATAACAGCTAAACCAAACGTTTCCAATGTAAATTTTCACCTTTATATAGTGTAAAAAGACATCCTGAAGCCTGGGCAGTCATTAATTTGATTGTCCAGTATTTCCCTTATGAGATAATGCCTCACATAGCAAATGTGTACAGCGCGAGCTGAAAATGCATTTACAGCACTAAAAAAACAAACTTTTATAACAGCTAAACCAAACGTTTCCAATGTAAATTTCCACCTTTATATAGTGTAGAAAGGCATCCTGAAGCCTGGAAAGTCATTAATTTGATTGTCCAGTATTTCCTACATGAGATATTGCAAAACTTAGAAAAAGTGTACAGCGCCAGCAGACAATGAATTTTCAGCACTAAAAAAACGAAACTTCATTAACAGCTAAACCAAACGTTTCCAATGTAAATTTCCACATTTATAGAGTGTAAAAAGGCATCCTGAAGCCTGGGAAGTCATTAATTTGATTGTCCAGTATTTCCCTTATGAGATAATGCCTCACATAGCAAATGTGTACAGTGCGAGCTGAAAATGCATTTTCAGCACTAAAAAACCAAACTTATATAACACCTAAACCAAACGTTTCCAATGTAAATTTCCACCTTTATATAGTGTAAAAAGACATCCTGAAGCCTGGGCAGTCATTAATTTGATTGTCCAATATTTCCCTTATGAGATAATGCCTCTCATAGCAAATGTGTACAGCGCGAGCTGAAAATGCATTTACAGCACTAAAAAACCAAACTTTTATAACAGCTAAACCAAACGTTTCCAATGTAAATTTCCACCTTTATATAGTGTAAAAAGACATCCTGAAGCCTGGGAAGTCATTAATTTGATTGTCCAATATTTCCCTTATGAGATAATGCCTCTCATAGCAAATGTGTACAGCGCGAGCTGAAAATGCATTTTCAGCACTAAAAAACCAAACTTTTATAACAGCTAAACCAAACGTTTCAAATGTAAATTTCCACCTTTATATAGTGTAAAAGGACATCCTGAAGCCTGGGCAGTCATTAATTTGATTGTCCAATATTTCCCTTATGAGATAATGCCTCTCATAGCAAATGTGTACAGCGCGAGCTGAAAATGCATTTACAGCACTAAAAAACCAAACTTTTATAACAGCTAAACCAAACGTTTCCAATGTAAATTTCCACCTTTATATAGTGTAGAAAGGCATCCTGAAGCCTGGAAAGTCATTAATTTGATTGTCCAGTATTTCCTTCATGAGATATTGCAACACTTAGAAAAAGTGTACAGCGCCAGCAGACAATGAATTTTCAGCACTAAAAAAACGAAACTTCATTAACAGCTAAACCAAACGTTTCCAATGTAAATTTCCACATTTATAGAGTGTAAAAAGGCATCCTGAAGCCTGGGAAGTCATTAATTTGATTGTCCAGTATTTCCCTTCTGAGATAATGCCTCACGTAGCAAATGTGTACAGTGCGAGCTGAAAATGCATTTTCAGCACTAAAAAAACAAACTTTTATAACAGCTAAACTAAACGTTTCCAATGTAAATTTCCACCTTTATATAGTGTAAAAAGACATCCTGAAGCCTGGGCAGTCATTAATTTGATTGTCCAAAATTTCCCTTATGAGATAATGCCTCTCATAGCAAATGTGTACAGCGCGAGCTGAAAATTCATTTACAGCACTAAAAAACCAAACTTTTATAACAGCTAAACCAAACGTTTCCAATGTAAATTTCCACCTTTATATAGTGTAGAAAGGCATCCTGAAGCCTGGAAAGTCATTAATTTGATTGTCCAGTATTTCCTTCATGAGATATTGCAACACTTAGAAAAAGTGTACAGCGCCAGCAGACAATGAATTTTCAGCACTAAAAAAACGAAACTTCATTAACAGCTAAACTAAACGTTTCCAATGTAAATTTCCACCTTTATATAGTGTAAAAAGACATTCTGAAGCCTGGGCAGTCATTAATTTGATTGTCCAATATTTCCCTTATGAGATAATGCCTCTCATAGCAAATGTGTACAGCGCGAGCTGAAAATGCATTTACAGCACTAAAAAACCAAACTTTTATAACAGCTAAACCAAACGTTTCCAATGTAAATTTCCACCTTTATATAGTGTAGAAAGGCATCCTGAAGCCTGGAAAGTCATTAATTTGATTGTCCAGTATTTCCTTCATGAGATATTGCAACACTTAGAAAAAGTGTACAGCGCCAGCAGACAATGAATTTTCAGCACTAAAAAAACGAAACTTCATTAACAGCTAAACCAAACGTTTCCAATGTAAATTTCCACATTTATAGAGTGTAAAAAGGCATCCTGAAGCCTGGGAAGTCATTAATTTGATTGTCCAGTATTTCCCTTCTGAGATAATGCCTCACGTAGCAAATGTGTACAGTGCGAGCTGAAAATGCATTTTCAGCACTAAAAAAACAAACTTTTATAACAGCTAAACTAAACGTTTCCAATGTAAATTTCCACCTTTATATAGTGTAAAAAGACATCCTGAAGCCTGGGCAGTCATTAATTTGATTGTCCAATATTTCCCTTATGAGATAATGCCTCTCATAGCAAATGTGTACAGCGCGAGCTGAAAATGCATTTACAGCACTAAAAAAACAAACTTTTATAACAGCTAAACTAAACGTTTCCAATGTAAATTTCCACCTTTATATAGTGTAAAAAGACATCCTGAAGCCTGGGCAGTCATTAATTTGATTGTCCAATATTTCCCTTATGAGATAATGCCTCTCATAGCAAATGTGTACAGCGCGAGCTGAAAATGCATTTACAGCACTAAAAACCCAAACTTTTATAACAGCTAAACCAAACGTTTCCAATGTAAATTTCCACCTTTATATAGTGTAGAAAGGCATCCTGAAGCCTGGAAAGTCATTAATTTGATTGTCCAGTATTTCCTTCATGAGATATTGCAACACTTAGAAAAGGTGTCCAGCGCCAGCAGACAATGAATTTTCAGCACTAAAAAAACGAAACTTCATTAACAGCTAAACCAAACGTTTCCAATGTAAATTTCCACATTTATAGAGTGTAAAAATGCATCCTGAAGCCTGGGAAGTCATTAATTTGATTGTGCAGTATTTCCCTTATGAGATAATGCCTCACATAGCAAATGTGTACAGTGCGAGCTGAAAATGCATTTTCAGCACTAAAAAAACAAACTTTTATAACAGCTAAACCAAACGTTTCCAATGTAAATTTCCACCTTTATATAGTGTAAAAAGGCATCCTGAAGCCTGGAAAGTCATTAATTTGATTGTCCAGTATTTCCTTCATGAGATATTGCAACACTTAGAAAAAGTGTACAGCGCCAGTAGACAATGAATTTTCAGCACTAAAAAAACGAAACTTCATTAACAGCTAAACTAAACGTTTCCAATGTAAATTTCCACCTTTATATAGTGTAAAAAGACATCCTGAAGCCTGGGCAGTCATTAATTTGATTGTCCAATATTTCCCTTATGAGATAATGCCTCTCATAGCAAATGTGTACAGCGCGAGCTGAAAATGCATTTACAGCACTAAAAAACCAAACTTTTATAACAGCTAAACCAAACGTTTCCAATGTAAATTTCCACCTTTATATCGTGTAGAAAGGCATCCTGGAGCCTGGAAAGTCATTAATTTGATTGTCCAGTATTTCCTTCATGAGATATTGCAACACTTAGAAAAAGTGTACAGCGCCAGCAGACAATGAATTTTCAGCACTAAAAAAACCAAACTTTTATAACAGCTAAACCAAACGTTTCCAATGTAAATTTCCACCTTTATATAGTGTAAAAAGACATCCTGAAGCCTGGGCAGTCATTAATTTGATTGTCCAGTATTTCCCTTATGAGATAATGCCTCACATAGCAAATGTGTACAGCGCGAGCTGAAAATGCATTTACAGCACTAAAAAAACAAACTTTTATAACAGCTAAACCAAACGTTTCCAATGTAAATTTCCACCTTTATATAGTGTAGAAAGGCATCCTGAAGCCTGGAAAGTCATTAATTTGATTGTCCAGTATTTCCTTCATGAGATATTGCAACACTTAGAAAAAGTGTACAGCGCCAGCAGACAATGAATTTTCAGCACTAAAAAAACGAAACTTCATTAACAGCTAAACCAAACGTTTCCAATGTAAATTTCCACATTTATAGAGTGTAAAAAGGCATCCTGAAGCCTGGGAAGTCATTAATTTGATTGTCCAGTATTTCCCTTATGAGATAATGCCTCACATAGCAAATGTGTACAGTGCGAGCTGAAAATGCATTTTCAGCACTAAAAAACCAAACTTTTATAACACCTAAACCAAACGTTTCCAATGTAAATTTCCACC